>NW_022195705.1:600000-778241 GCF_008641045.1 Pistacia vera
TCAAGTATTCACCAAAAGACTGAAATTGAATGCAATGTAAAGAAATATCCACCGGGTCTGATTTTGAAAGTTAAAACATTCTAGGCAGCTCCAAATTAGAACAAAAAATTAGCATTAGTCCCTAAATACACAAATGAAGGCCAAGTCAAGTTGAACTGAACTTACTAGTCTCTGCTGCATACACAGTTACACTATACATACATGTTCATCACTGGTCAGCAACATATGATGCCATATTTAGGCCATAGCAAAATGCTTAACACTTCAAAAGTCCTATGGGACACATTGATACAGCCAACATTTGCTAGAGGGTGAGCACCATAAATAAGTGAAACATACCTGAGAACATAACCAAGAAACAATTGATACATCACTTCTGTGCAAGGCTGCTGTAAATGCCTCCTCAAATTTGCGCTCAGCTATCAACCTAGATAGTTCTTTTGTTGGATCCAAAGGTGCCTCAACCTGAATGAACCAAAATAATAATAATAATAATAATACGTATACTACTTTTTTACTGAAAGAAAATTATCACTTTCCAATTATCAGTATACATTTAAGCAACTAGAAAACAATTCAAGTGCATACCATCTCATGAAGACCAGCCAATGGTCCATTACTTGACTGAGTTACCAAGGGATTCACTGCTTTGGAGTTGGCACCTGCAGCTGCCAGAGCTAAGAGCTTACGCTGCCCATCAGCCAATTCTCCACTTAAAGTCTGAGTAACTGATGTTGCCGAATTAATTGCATCCTGTAAATGCAAAATACCTTATATTGCATCCAAAAATATATGACTGCAGCAGAAACAGTAGTACATATAAAGCATGATATAAAAACAATGGTTCCACTGATACTGTCAACATAAACTTAACATAAAAGGAAATATATTCTAGAATAAGTTGTAGGATATGCCATTCCAGTAAATTTGCAATGATGATAATACCATGAATCCTATTCAATTGACGACCCAGACACAAATCCTATCAGAGGAGAAGCAACCTACGTCTAAATGGAGATTATGACTAAAAGACACTCTTGTGTTAATAGAAAACACCAATAAACTTTAGAAAGGATGCTAAAGTGAATCGAGAACATTTACTGTAAATTCAGCAATAAAAACAATGTGAAACATAAAATGATAGTGAAACAAATGGAATTAATGTTGAGGCAACAAATTTCAAAAGCATCCCCAAGAAACCATCCAATTCTAATTTCAACTCTCTAAAAGCCAACACAGTACCTTTCTTATTGGGAATAAGAGCATCGCTATCATGAGCAAGCATTTCTATATCATCCAAAATCGATAGCTGCTTATAAAAATTATATAACATATCTTCCAACACACCATAGCAAAAACCCATTAAACAATATTCATAAGGTAAAAAATAATTTCTATTTAGATAATAACCTAACAAGAACCCTAGATGATATCTAATCTGCTACCGAACATAAATATCTTTACAGGATACACATACCCTTAAAGCAATGGCAAGGGGAGAATGTGCACTTTCAAACTGCTGTTGAACAGTATTCGTATGTTTGACAAGCCCTTTCTGGAATGTGGAATCAATTTGCTCGAACATCGCTTTGCATGACATCTCAAATGCGGGAATAATTGAAGATTCCAAACTAGACCGTAATGCATCCTGCAAGTACAAAATCCACAATTAATATCCATTCTGAAAAGTATATAATCATTAATCCAACAAAGAAACAAACAGTAATGCAGTTTACATTTAGGAGTAAACTGCAGCCAAAAAAGTTCAATTGAACAGTTCAGTGAAAGGAAGTAATAGCTCACACAATATTTCACAAGATATGCAATGAACTTAAACCTCAAATTACCTGAAGAGCTTGCTTGCCAGAAGTTTGAAACTGTGCTTGAATTTGCCTGACCACAGTAGTTTCCAGTTTTGAACCAACTGATTTCTCAAGTTGACTAACTACCTTTTCACCCACTCCCTTCTGCAAAAGAAAATTAAAAATTAAAAAAACACACACCATACAGATAAATTTCTCCAAAAACTAAGCAATGTTTCAGTAACAACAGAAATTAATGGCTGTACTGTATTCCAGAAGCATTCAAAGGAGTGAATCAAACATTTAGAATGAAACTGTTAGAAAAAGGCTAGCTGTCACGCAAGTAATTATGTGATTCTATTTTAGGCTCACATAATTTTTTTTATAAGTGGAGAAAAAGCTTTAATGACATGATACACATTCAATTTATTTCCATCATTGGAAAAATTAGTATGCTTCTTTCTTACAGCCTCATTCACAAAGGCAGACTCTGTTTAATAAAATTGACCAAAGATAAACTAAAGCACTGAGATATTGGACATAAGGTGGATGTCAAAACACTTTATTTTCATAACGATATATATTAAAAAGAGGGAAGTAAGAGATGTCAAAATCTTTGAAATTATAACCTGGAATGACTCTGTGATAGCTGATGATATGCTTTTCTCCAGAGTCGGAGAGATTGCACGAGCAACAGCTGGCCCAACTGCAGCTATTTCTTTCTTTAAAGTTTTCTCAAACATGGCTGGCAAGTCCTTGTTTATAGAATTGGTTATCAAATTTGTTATCTGTTGCAGACGGTCTCGCTCTAACTTCTCATGTTTAGCATTCTCTTCTTGGAAACGAGCCCACAAAGCATCTGTGTTAGCCTTAACGACTTTTTCAATGCTCCGGCCCAAGGACGCCTCAAGTCGTTTACCTTCTTTGGTAACTGGGGCAGAAACCACTGCGTTCATCTGCTTCTGCATTTCTTTTTGCATATTCATCAACTGCAAGATACAATACAATCATTAGTCTCCATGTAAAAACCTTCCCAAGAATAAAATTAATAAATAAACTTTGCATGAGAATAAAAACGGGAACAAGACAGTGGACAACTGAGATAGTTGCATTGTAGGTTAGTTTGATTTCAAACCCAGAATGATAAAAGTAATAAAAATAATGATAAAACAAGCAACCTGACACAATTCCACAGTATTCTAGCAAAGAAATGGTGTTGGCCAAAAGTGCATAAAGCTTCTCAAAACAAATCCACAGAATACGCAAACCAGTATAGAAACAATTTAATTCAAAAGAATAACCTGATCAAGCATATCTTGCATAGTTGATAGCTGAGACAAAGTAGCATCATTGGATGGAGAAGCAGAAGTGCAAGCTGGCTCATTAGAAGAATCTGTGGAGTTGTGCGGGCTAGGGGAAGGTGAAGATGCACCAGATATTTGAGAATTCTTTCCCTTTTGTTTTTTCCCTTTGGTAGCTGGGACTGGGGATTGTGGAATCACCATGGGAGGCTCCGATGCACCAACCTTTGCAGGTGCATCTTTTGGCACATCTTGTTCTTCAACCTCTCTGTTATTAGAAGGTCTATCTGGTGCTTCAGTAACACTTCCATCATTAACCTGGCGAATTCCCTCCACATTATATGTTCCGACACAACAATCTCTAGCCATCTGAATGCTAAGATCCGAGGCCTGGGAATAGAAGGATTTCTCTTTCTTCTCATTAACAGTAATATGTGATTCCCTAGGAGAGTTATACTCATTATGTTGAACATTTCCTGTCTCACCAACAACTTTAACTTCCACCTCAACACCCTCAGTATCATTGTTGACAACAACATCTTGAACCTTTGACTCTCCAGCATTCATCCGCTGACCAAACTGAGAATTTTCAGAGGACGAGGCAACGGTTGATAAAATCTCCGATGGAGTTACCAGATGGGTTGGGTGCTTAAAAACAACAGGAGGATCTGGAACCATAGAAATATCATTTTGTGCAACATTTCTATCACCCTTCCACATATTGTCTCCCGATGAAGGCACATCACCCACTTTTTCTTTGGCAGCATTTGCTCTATGGTCAACTGAATTAACAGTAACGGACTGGTCAACACCAAGCTCACTTGGTGGGGGACAAGGCTCATAGCTATTTGATGGACTTCTTAACCCAGATGATTTACGAGATAACCTTGGACTCAAAGGTGGCGGAGGAGATGCAGTGCGTATATTTTCAGCATTACTATGAGATGGCAAAGCACTTGGCTTTGTCTCTGCACTTGAAAAATTTTCAGGCAAACCAGCAACCTCTGAAGAAGGAAAACTTTCAGAACGGCTAGCTACAGGTACACTCTCGGAGCTGCTTGAAAGTATAGGTGGTATCAAATTCGTCGTAGCCATAGGCAAGTCAGCAGATTTACTTCCATGAGATGATTCCAGAATAGCAGAACCATCAGAATTAGCAGCATCTCGGGCAGCACTGGAATCTGTTTTCTCCAGCTCTGCATTCTCCAAAGGTGGTGGCAGGCACTGGGACAAGTCTAAAGCATACTGCTGAATAGCCTGTGTTTGCACACAATAAACCTGAACAATATGTTCTCCATCGGTAGAACCATCACTGGTTCCAGTAAGACTCAAAATAGGCATTGTAACAGTAAATTCAGCAATGTAAACCATGCGGGTTGAGGCTGGATTGGCCCCATAGTCTATGTGCACAGCATAAATAGCATTCTTCTTGGCATTTGCCAATAAAAACAAGCCTGCACGGTTCAGTGCTACAACTTGGTTAAAGAATGCATCCTCAAGCCTGGGTTCAGCAGAACTCTTTAAGTCCAAAGTCTGAGTACACTTCCATGATTCAACATCACTGGGCAACAACCAGCCCTCCTCCTCTGCAGAGGCCCATATCTTCACTTCCCGGTTCAAAGGACCCTGCAAACAAGCAATGTGAACTAAGCCTTAATCCCAATAACTGGGGGCCAACAAACATAATACACATAAAAGGAGATGCAGAATAGATATGTGAAATACAAAAATCATCTTTGCAGCAGACTACAACCAACACATTAATATATTACCCCCTTCACCAAAAGTACATTGCTGACAAGCTCATAATAATTTTCTCAAATCACCATCAGAAGTTTAGCATGATTACACAATTTTCCACCTACAGAAGAAATAGGAGCCTACCCCTGTGATCAGCACAATGTGCTGCGGATGAGGACCAATCAGGAATGTCACAGAATTAACAGGTTGACCATCATATGGCCTCAACACGGCAAGTGGTGTTCCCTTCCGGTCATCCCAAATCTTTACCTGTTGCAGGAGATGAATGTTTGATCAGTACCATTTTAAGAGAAAAAACAATAAACAATTTTGCTAGGCAATGCACTACTACCAGACCATGAAAATTAACCAGCAAAATTTGCCAGACTAGGATGGTAACAAACTATGCCAACAAGGGAGGTTTTATATAACATTACCACTGATGGGGCATGTGCCCCTATTCCCAAGTGTTACTCACTTACTAAACATTACTAATTGAATTTAAGAGCAGAAAGGTGAACATGCCAGAAACATGAATTTAACACTACAACATATGTTATTTTCCACTCTCTTTGCATTCTGAAAGTTGGCTGTAGCATTGACATTATGTTTACCATCAATTCTAGGTGGTTTAATATTACAGTAGGATATCTTAATATCATAGGACCAGCATTTGGACTCCCACTTCAAGCACTCAAACAAATTCAAATCTTTTATAGAATAAGAAGATAAACTAAATGATACAACACCAGTTAGGAAGAAAGGACAGAAACAAACCGTGCCATCGACTGATGCTGAAGCTAAGCGGGTGGTCAGCCATTGGCACATTGACAGCTCCGTAACTTCACCATCATGCTTACCAACAAAATGAACCCCATTAATCAACTCATCAATAGGACACTTAAGCGGTTCCTCAGCAGAAAACCGTTCCCCTTTTCCAACTCTATTGCTATCAATCCTCAGGATTCGATTTCCAATTGCAACCATCAAAATTTCCTGCAACACAGTTTTATAAAAATAAGTACAGTTACAAGCAATACCATATGATCCAAAACTATACCAAAAAGGAGGTCTTGGTCTTTAAAACAAATGAATACTATAAAAATAACTTATTATCAATTGTTACTATTGAAAAAGTATTATTACTTGTTTGTGAGGATGCCAACAAACTCGTGGATGGCGTGATTCCCCATCTGCCAGTATCTGAATGGCAACTACAATTTTACCCAAGATTTGAGGTTTTTCCTCCTCATCCGGGCCTTCAGTAATGTTCCATATGAAAAAGCGTCCATCAACACTTGCACTGAACAAAGATAGATTAAAGAAGTTGGCATGTTAAAATTAAAAAAACAGCAAAAGAAGTTGCAAACTCTAAGTAAAGAGATACCTAGCCAAAAGATGAACATCTTCAGCGAAGAAAGCCATATCTGTTACTCTCTACATGGTAAGTAAATAAATAAAATAAGAAACATAGCATAAAACGAAATTCCCATTTTGCATAAAGAAAAGCATAGTTACCTGAGTGTGACCACGAAGCAAAGATCTCAAAGCAGTAATAATATTAAGTATCCGAATATTACCAAGCTTGAGACCATAACAAATGTAATTCCTATTAACAGCAATCTGACGACCAAGAACAAGACCAGGATCGGAGGCATACTTAGTAATTGGAGTAACTTCAAGCTGAGGCTGAACTTCACCATCTAATCTAACATCAATGTCATAAACCACATGACTCCCAATCAAATGCCTTCCTTTGGGAAGCTTACTGCTCCGCAATCTAACAGGCGGCGCAGAAGGAACAGAAACAGTTGCTGAATCGGAGGGAGCAGGTGACAAGTTGTGGTTCTGATTCTGAGTTTGACTCTGATTCTGATTCTGATTGCCGAAGAAGGCCATGAGAAGATTGTTAGTAGAAGCAGTAGTAGGAGAAGGAGGAGGAGGAGATGAAGCAGAAGAATTAGGGTTAGGTTGTTGAGGGAGAGGTTGAGGGGTATAAGAGATTTGAGTTTGAGGTCTATTGTTATTGTTAACGTTTTGTTGAAGAGCAAAGTGCTGATGTGGAGGAGGTGGAGGGGGATAGGGGTAATAGTGGTAAGGAGGATAGGGACCAGTTGGAGGCGGATAAGAAGAAGAAGGTGTTAAATACGGAGAGGGTGAAGAAGGAGCAGGCGTTGGAAATGAAGGAGAAGTTGTTAGATTTGTAGAGTTTGGAATCAAATTCATAGGATTGGATGTGGGCTTCAATAGTTTGTTCATGTCAAATCCACCGCCACCGCCACCACCGCTAGCGACACCTTGCGGATTCGAAGCCATGGATGAAAAAAATTGCAGGGAGTGGATTGGATTTGCGGATCCGAGTGGGAGACTGAATCAGATCGAACGAATGAATCTAATATAAAAAAAAATAATAATAATTAATAAAAACCCTTGCCTATTGCAATTCGTTTCTCGTGAGGATGAGAAGGAAAGGAAGAAGTATTTAATTATTAATTAATTAATTAAAATTAATTACTTACTACTAAACCATGGATCGAGAGAGAGAGTAGCAATCGGAGACTTTTAAAATTAATTTACTAACTTGAGTAGGCACCTGACCATGACCATGAGGTCCATAATCATGACCTATACAAACATGCACTACTTTCATCTGGTTGGTACACGTACTACTCACCACTCCAACTTGTTCCTCTTTCAATATCATTTACTTTGCGAATTAAGCCAATCAACGTTCATCATCTTTAACAATTGTTTGTTCAAGGTTTGCTAGATCCAACTAGAAATTTTTAAGTAGGAAGATGACTGCATACAACTTTCAAGGTGGAGATTTTCCTTACATTTCATGAATCACAATACCCAAGCTTAACCACCACGCTCACTCGATCGACAAAATTTTAGTTGAAATACATACAAAGTAGTTTGAACACCCGAACCCGATTATAAAAATTAAAGAGTGATGTTATGGGTACTAATGGATGGGTACTAATCTGTGTACTAACTAAAGCATAGTACCCGTACTATGCGCATAGTACGAATACTATACACATAGTACAGGTACTATGCTTTAATTAATACATATATTAGTACCCATCTATTAGTACCCAAAGTATTATTCAAAATTAAATACCCAAGTTTGATAACTGTATACATATCGGTATGCCCTACAAATCCAACATATTGTGTGGAATAATACCTTCATAGTTGTCAACTTTGTGATATACCCATTTCATTCATTCGATAATATTCCTATGGTATATCCTTTTATTTCCTTTCAATAACTAATTACTTGTATTGCTGGCTAAAATTCCACATGCATACGTGCACATAATTATGTTTGTCCCAATCGAGACAAACACAAAGGACAAATTGTCCCTTCCTTTTAACAGAATTGTCAAATTTACAATCAAATTCTCAAAACATCAAGAAAAAAGATTTTACAAATATCTCAATAATTCTGAATCTGCACTTATGAACAAGTCACAATATTCAGACAAAATGAACATTGAAACACATATATATCTATATATATTATATTAAAAACAATTGAAAAATAAACAATATTCCAATCAACTTGGCAAACCAAGTATCAACTTTCAATTGCAACATCCTCCAGCTTGAGAAGAAGACCCATCTCTCCCTCCTGATGGCCCAGGGATTCCTCCATATCCAACCTTTATTCCATATGACTGCCCCCCAAAAAGGAAAAAAATATATATATTAGTAACACCATCAACACCTCCCATCTTCTCATTATTAAATAACAAACTGCACATGTAACGAGTCACTTTACAGTAAGCATTCAAGTTTTGCAAATTAACAATCAAATAAGAATTGTCATGATCATTCACATTGCTGCTTTGACAACCACAAACATAAAACTACTTAGCAGTCAGAGACTCAGAACTTGTAAAATGCAACAATCAAGTGGAATCTGAATGGTTTAATAGAAACAAATCCAATATTCTAAGGACAAAGAAACTTAAAATCCTCATTCATGACAAATCTAATTGTAGTCCCTCAGATGGTGGAAGAAAATCTAAGGTCAAACAGGGGGGAAAACAGAAGGGTGGTGACCTGTAAATTTAGCTGAAAAAATGGTGCAACATTGTTCACAGGTGAGCTAGGGAGTATAAACTTATCATCCAAATATACCTAACATAAGAGCTGCCTTCTGTATCCACAAAAATCAGTAAAATTGAGATCATACCCCACTTTTTTACTCTAAACTTCCCACAATATGACCACAGAAAAGCAAGTGACATGCATCTTTTCCCATATATATATTTTATGCAAAATGATGGATAGTAATGTTGATAATTCAATCTCACAACTTCTAATCTCTAAACTAGCCAAAAGTTAAGATCTTACAATGAGATAAGAACAGTATTCTTCTTTGATAAGAAACAAAAAAAAGCAATTTTCAAGGAAACAAACGACTGTATATTATCTCCAACATTTAAAATTAAAACAAACTGACAAAAAAGCATCAAACTGACAAAAAAGCATCAAACTCAAACAAAGCCACATGCATCATACTAGAAAATAATTTTTTTTTATTTTTTTATTTTTTTAATTGTGGAGATCCACAAGATGTAAGGCGGACTACAGAAAATGAAAGGAAGCTACCTCATTTGATACATCAAAAACTCCATCCTGAATCTTCTTGTATATTGTTGCAGCAGTTTTTATAAATGCCTACAAATAAGAACATGTTGAGAAACAGAGCAAGAGATTAAATTTGAACACCCATAATCAAAGTCGACAACAACTTTGTTACAAAACATTCTCCAACGTAAGTGAATACCTCCTCAACGTTTTGAGCAGTTTTTGCAGAGGCTTCCATGAAGATCAATCCATGCTCCTTGGCAAACTGCTCGCCTTCCTCTGTGCTGACAGCCCTTCTATGAGCAAGATCACACTTGTTACCGATAAGCATAATTGTCATGTTGGCATTTGCGTGCTGCCTTGCATCCTCCAGCCAACTGGCCAAGTGATTAAAAGTTTCCCTCCTAAAGAGACAACAATCAACATTATAATTTTTGGCTAGTACATAATAACAACTGTACAAAATCCAACGCAATACATTGAAATTCCATCCTCTTGGAACCATCTTTTTATTATTATTATTTGAAAATTGAAACTCTACTGAAGACGTAATAAATAAGGGTTACCTGGTAATATCATAGACAAGTAAAGCACCAGCAGCACCTCTATAATAAGACCTAGTAATAGATCTGAAGGATTCTTGACCCGCCTGTCAAAATCCAGAAACAGAACACATGAAAAAAAGATGAGATACGAATTCAAAATAGATTTAATAATCGATGAAATTGAAAAGATAGAGAGAAACCGTGTCCCAAATTTGGAGCTTGATAGGTTTGTTATCAATAGTGATCATTCTGGCCCCAAATTCAACACCAATGGTTAGGTCATGAACGGGCTGAAAGCGCTTGTCAGTAAACTGTAAGAGAAGACATGATTTGCCAACTCCTGCGATGCGATCATTAAAAAAAAAAAAAAATGATTTAGATTAGCAGAATGGAAACCTAAAGTTGATGAGTGAGTAAATTGGAAATAGGAAATACCAGTATCGCCGATGATGATGTACTTGAAGAGATAGGCGTAGGACATGTCTGGTTCAGAATTTGTGAAGAAGAATTGGGACGAAAAGGAGTCAAAAGGTTTTGTGTTTGTTTTCGTTAAGAAGAGGAAACCGAATAGAAAGAACAGAGAAGAAGTTGGGTTGGGTTTATACGTTCCAGCAAGGCAACACACACTAGGCGGTCCTCCTCGCTGTCGTTTCTTCTTTCTTCACCTACACTATTACAATCCTTTTAGTATAAGCTTTTTACCTCTCTTTTTCTCTACTAAATTATTTAATTTTCATTTTCATTAAAATAGAAAACGATAATTTTAATAAAACCTTTTCAATAGGTTATTAATAAAATTTTAATTGGTTTTATTTCCTTTCTTTTGAATTTAATAAGTATTTTATGGGTTTAAAGTTATTATTCATGAATTCCAATGGGTTGAATTAAGACTATCTTTAAAAAAAAAAAAAAAATTAAATAAGTTATTTGGGTGTAAAAAGTCTGTTTTATTACTGTCGCGCCTAGTTTTTTAACGGTCAGATTTGTGTCACACGTCTCTAAGGTATATTAAAGCCTGACGACCAAGATCATCCTGCGTGTTGTTGCAATAGTGCTTACCTTCTCCCACAAGCTGGTCACTATCATAAATATGAGTTAAGTTACCATTAGCATGGTATGGGCTGTCACAAGTATGAGGATTATTGGCTCAGATCCTAATTAAGGGGATTATGGGTGCAAGCAACCCCAGAACACCTATTCTCAACCACTGTCAGACAAATCAAGTATAAAAAGAGCTCACAACCTTTATTTCAAGTGAGGAATTCTAGTTTAGTAAAGTTCAACGAAAAAACACACTCGTATGTGTAAAAAAGTGTTAAGTGAGAGAAGGTCACAAGAGTTAAATGTGCTCGATTTAGCTCGCGCCCATTTCCCTTGTAATCTCATTTGATTCTGTAACAACTCTAAGCAATAACAAAAATAGTGGATGTAGGCTTGGTCTTGATACCACCAAACCACTACAAGAATATCTCTTGTTCTTTACATTTATACGTCGTTTTATCAACCTCGTTGGTTACTTGTAACTATGCGCACATCTTACCCGACCTCTCTCGAGGTTGACTAGATATCTCTAGTTTGTAGGAATTTTTGCATCAACAATTACGTTTGAAACAATATACATATATATTGGTCAATATGAATGATGATCCCACTAACTTGGTGATGTAGGACAAAAACAAATTCTAACTATACAGTGGGTCCAGACTATACAATAGATTTAAGTCTAATACTATTAACATCTCCCCTCAACTTAAGGGGATAGAATAACTATCAACTTAAGTTTGTCAACAAGATCATGAAATCGCCCTAGAGGATGTATTTTGGTGAAGAGATCCACAAGTTGATTGGTAGAAAAGAAGATCCTTCATTTGAATGTGATCTCGGATGAAATGACAATCATTCTTAATATGTTTCGTACGCTTATGAAACACGTTATTATGCATGATTTGAACAACACTTCAATTGTCAAGCAGACTTTTTTCACCAAAATAACTAGATATCAAAGTCAAGTTTGTTTAGCGAGATTATGAGTTTGGACATTGATTGTGCACGCTAAGCATGAGGGATGGTGTTAAAAGTTGTATTTATCTCACATTGATAATTTAGTGGGCTAGTGTATACATATGGTTGGGCTCCCTTCTCCCTTAAGTTATTAGCTTTTGGAGGTACACTTTACTTATTTGAAATTGTACACGATAGATAGCTAAGCTAAGTATCAACTATAAATCAAATCCTAAATACATATATGCTACAGCATCATACTGTTGAAACAACCCTCAAAAGGACACAACAATATCCCAAAAATTGGTTGTGGAGGGAATTGTTAATGTCAAAAGATTGTCTTCGTCATTGAATTTGAATTCCTCGTTTTTGGAGTTTACAGAGCATGAATTTGGCTTTCTACTGGAGTATGCTCCAAACCTCCCTTCCCCTCTTCCTTTCGTCTGTATTCTACAACTAGATGATGATGAATCACTAATCATCTCCACTGACTCGACTGCTCCACCAGAATTGTACATATCCATCAATCCAATCGGAGCAAATTCAATCCCTTGTTCGTAAGCCTGATCAAATAAATAATTCATCGTTATATATGAAACCTTTCAGAATTTGCCCTGTACATGGGAGCAAGTTTCGTACATCTTTCAGAACTAAGTTAACCAACCTTTATAGGAGACACGGTCAACGCATCACATTGCATTACTTTCAATGTGACATCAAAGGATTTTTGCTGGGATAATCGAATTAGACTCCCTGAGATTGTAAATACAATGAATGATCAACTATTCTTCTATTTCCATACGTTGAATTCTCTTCTTTATGAGATTTGGTGTTGTGTACCTGAGTTGAAGGAAAAAACTGCACAATCTCCAGTCCAGTGCTTTCCAGAAACTTCTTCAAAGTACTCAACATCAGCAGGAGATACCTGCCCAGAAATCTCTGAAACTATATGTGTCTCATCTGTTTTTTCCATACAATGCCAAGTGCCTGCTCCTTGGCAGTTGAAGACACCAAGAACTCCAGTACACGCGTTCAAATTCCAAATTTTGAGAAGACTGGTACATATAAAGATGCACAAAATGTGGTTTAGAAAGACAAACTCAAAATTCATACAATTGAAATGAGAGAGAGATACCTCTTCCCGTCCATTACTGGATCATTGAATAAACAATCACGTGATGGCCTTCCAGGGTAATTAGCTCGAAGGACTGATCCATCAGGGAGTACAAGCTTTTTTAGTATATTGAAGTCATGCTTGCCTGGTTCATCACTGTTATTAAATAGTACAGGATCAGTCTCAAGTCTTTCTCTCCCAAAAATAAGAAAATGAATTAATTTACCATCTGTATCTGTTTTGATAATCTTTAGGCTTCTTCTAAGGGAATCTTCTTACCAAACATAGACTCCACAGCCACCCACAGCTCTAGCAACAGCATGAAACTCGGCTGCATAATGGAGGCTCTGAAAGTTTTCAAAGAAATCAATCAAAAACCGGAAGGGATAAAAGAGTAAATATGAATGAAGAGGAGGCCATGACATACATAGAACATGTCCCAATCTGGGACAAAAACTTCACCAAGAAATATGCTGTTAAAAGCCACAGCAGCTATGTGCAGGGTCTGTGTTGTTGGATTTTTTGGGTAGTAATCATCGGATGCTCGTGTAACAGCACTTTGTTTTGAACTGCAATGGAAAAGAGTAAAATTATATATGCTGGATGATGTTGTTATCTTGTGTAGATCATTATAAAACTCAGATGCTTCCTAGTACATTAACACTGGTCTATATTTCTGGATTTATGAAGACGAAATATGAATTTAAGCGCAACATTTGTAAAGCATTAATGAAGTGCATAAATGATATACTGGTAAATGGAGTCAGTGATCTGGCCCATGCAGCAGATGATGCTGTTGTCCTGGAAGTTGGTTGCTATGGACTCTTCAAGTGCTTGTTGGAACTGTCTAGTAAGTGTGACTCTACCTCCTAAACCAGTGCTAACGGTTTCAAGAATGTTCTGAACATCAACTTTAACTCCATCCACGTCCTGTGAAACAAGATACTTGTGTAGATCATCATAAAACTGAGATGCTTTAGACGGATCAATTGTACAAACTCCGTACATCTCCATGGAATCCATGGCTCCATCCCTCATATTTGATAAATTCCCCGGTGACTGAACTGGGTATTTCAACTTTGGATTATACTCTTTAGTCCCTGCAGCATTTGGAACAAGGCCTCCCCAATATCCCATCAGGGCATGCCACACATAGACATACCTACAAGATCAAAAGTTGAACAGGAAGATAAAAATCTGCTGAAGTTCGCAATTGTTTATAAAAGAAACTTAAGTCACCTATGAGGCAGATCAATAAGATGAACACCAAGTTGGTACAAGCAAATATGGAATATCTAAGGTTTCCATCAATTAAGCAGTTAAACCTCAGAGGAGGAGTTGTAGGAAGCTTACTTAAGGCCGAAAGTCTTTTTAATATCCAGAACAAAATCCTTTAGACTACTTTCCCCATTTTGAAACTTGGTGTTTTCTTTGATGCTGACTAATCTGCCACCAAACCTGCAATTTGTAGGAAACCAAAGATATGTCTCTGCCCTCTTCAAAATAAGCTAGCAGAAAGATGAAACTTACTGTGACCCTTCAACAATTGGCTCCCCTTCTTTCTGGAACTCATTAGTGGTATCTTGCCAACCATCATCTATTATCAAAAACTTCGCTGGAGTGCCTCCTTCTGATAAACTGAGAGAGAAAATTTGAGAATGTTCTGTCCTCTCAAGGGCATAACAGGGCTCCTGCATAGATTCTAGTGAAGCAATTTGGAACTTGTAGGCTTAAAATAATACTAAATTACAGTGCTTTCCTCCACACATCTTTGAGTGTGTGTAAAAGATAAGATTAACCTCATATAATGTTACATAAAATCCTGGCTCTCCATCAAAAGCAGTAAAAGTGTTTAGAGGTTTAATGCATAAGGTAAGCAGGTCAAATGGCCATGTTACAGAAACCTCTAAATACACAAGTGAACAATCATGACAAAACCATTAGAGCTACGAAATTATGGATTTTTATTTTCTGGTCAATTTGGTAGGCACTGCTCTCTCTTTGACAAGTCATGCATGATAAACTAGACTAACCTCTTTAGGCCATCTTTAATTCCTTTAGGATTCACTTCTGTATAAAAAGCATCCCAGGTGCACCAACCAAACCAATCTAACATTCCTGGCATCTGCATTGAATAATTATGTATTAAGACATTAGTAATTCCAAGAATATTCACATGGTCTGATAGATCTTGATGATAGGCTGACTTACCTGTTTTGTTTCCCGATGTGCAAATGTTCCAAAGTACTTCTCCAAAATCCTGCATTGACCCCAATTGCAGGAAAGCGCCAATAAGTTATGAACCCACCTAATAATGTTAAGCGAGATGCCAACCACAAGGACAATAACTTCTGAATCTATATAACTTGCAACTTAAAATTTGCTCAGAGAGCTGACCTACTTCATAGAATCCTTCACCAAATCAAACGGATGGTCTCCAAAATTAACAAAAACTGCTTGCAGGGATTCTGAGGTAACTGTTGATGGATCACCTATATATGAAAGTGTACAAAAAGAAACATCAATAGACTAACAAATAACAGAAACAGTTAAGAGCTGGTGGGTAAGTAGGAACAGAACTGTTTACTCAGTACTCATGTATATAGTTACAACAATTAAATCTACATTCAACTACATTTGGCAGTTGTACCATTTTATGTTTCGTTCTATGGACAAATATAATAAGACAGAATCATCAAATGGCATCAACATTTAACATAAATTTTCAAAATTAAACTTCTAGCTTCGCTCCTATTTCTTTGTAAAGCCAGATACTATTCTTCGATAGCTTTATCACAATGTGAAACTCTGTAACGTTTAATTTCTGAAACTTACCACTCTCAACACAAAGCTCAAGTTCATCCAATGAATTCCCCTGCAGGCTGCTTCTAAATTCACCATCTAGCACAGGCAAGAAAAGGATATAAGAAGGAGAATCATCGGATGCATCAGAAGATGGTTCTTTCCTTGCTTCAAGAAGGAGCATCTGAGTTTCAACAGGAATGTCACTTCCTGAATTCCCCATCCGCGGTATCATCCACCAAATTTTAAATCGAAATATACATAGCAATCTGACATCCCTGTATCATACAAGAATAATCAAATGTTGACAAGGGTCTGTCAAATAAAAGCATAACACGCAACAAAACAAGACCCCAAAATATAAATAAAACTTACTGAATGATTCCAAGCTTGAAAACATGTCGTGCACGGTTCTCTGAGGAAGTAGCTCCCACAAATGCTGATGTGTTGTTGTATGGAGTGACAATTACATTATCAGGGACACCAGTCAAAACATCTTCGCCATTTATACAGAGATTTCCATCTTTCAGGACAGGTCTTGCACTGATAAACATAGAATGTTTCCATCTCTTTTTGACATTTAAAAACAACTTCTGCCTTTTATTGGTGGAAGTGGGAGTGTGTAAGAATGATGAAGACAATGTTCGTGAATTCAGTGTAGCAGGTGTAGAGAACATATTCATAGTGGTGGATTGAATCATCATACAGTTTTATGTTTATGGTCAGATTTATAAATATTTTATATTTGATTGGCCGTTAAAAACCGTTAAACAATGGAGAAGAGACAGTGTAGCAAAGATATGTGATGTAAGTTGGTTCCCAATTGATAAAATGATGATGAGCTTTTAGGCTTTGAGGCCACAAGTACATCTATGTTTCTCTCTTTTGTCATTTTCAATCTTCTTTGTGGTTTAAATATCCTCTCATCTTTCTCAGGACAACTCTGCCCTCGCACATCACCTCTCTCATTGCAACAACAATTTTAACGAAATAGAGGCGGCAGCGGGAACGAAATAACAATAAAACAAATCACAAGACAGTAAAGAAAGAGAAAATAATAAGCGCGATTTACCTTGGTTCACCCAAGATGGGCTACGTCTATCTGAGTCAATACTATTACAATACTTTCTTACCTTTCTCGTTTACAATGAATGAATTATCCTATGATTTGCTATCATATTCATAAAAGAAGAAAAAAATATTTATATACCAGGTTTGAAGTGACAAAACCTAGTTTAGAAGGATTAATATTTCTAAGTTCAAACCCAATAAGGAATTAATAACTTAAAGAAATCTTACAGCGGTTATACAGGGAAAAGAGTCAAACTACAAAGAATGCATCTGCATAACCCATTAATGCTGAAGTAGTCGACAACTCCAACACAATTCACCCATGGACATCATATGCATGCAGTAATTACTTATGGGAAAATGACGAAATTAAATATACTTGTAAATTTTGAACTTCCATGTCTTGATGGCTTTCACATTCTTTCTAATCAGTTCCTATTTGATAATCAACTTATTTTTGTCACTTAGAATTCTAACTATTCCTATGGCTGAAAAAGAAAAGAGTAAACATAAAAAGCTTAGTTATTAATGGGGGCAACAACAATCGGGCTTCTGACATAGTGTTTTCCATCTGTCCATGTTAGACCTCCAAATGATGTATCCACAGCACCAGACCACTTTGCTTTCAGAGTCACCTTAAACTGCTTCTCCTCACCAATTTTCTCAAATTTTAGAATTCTTGGCTCAACGGAAACTGAAACTCCAAGTGGTTCACGGATATGAGCTGCATACGTGCCAGGTGATCCAACATTCTTTAGTCTTCGAGTGACAGTGATTGAGCGAGAGAGACCAGAGACTGAAATTGAAGGATGGTTTAAATCATAAATTTTGAATGATTTCGGACATTTATGGTGTCTTCCAACGAAACGGTGAATCTTGGTCTGGTTGTAGCCCAGGCCACAGAGAAAATCACAATAATCATTCACATTTATGTCATAGACCAATCCAGGATTCATGGCACGATTGGGTCGAATGTGCCCAGAACCATAATTGTATGGTGTTGCCTTGTCGAAAGATCCATCAAGCATTGGATTCACAGTGTTGTCCCTTGTTCTTGCTGTAAAAGGAAATAACAAATTATCAGGATATAAAACATAAGATCCTCAAACATTTATTAGTAGAATTTGACAGAGACTTACCAGTTGTCATGATTGCGGATTTAATTGCAGCTGGACTCCAATCTGGGTAGAGCGACTTAAGAAGGCCAACAACTCCAGAAACATGTGGACAAGACATAGATGTACCGGACATAGTGATGAATTTAACCCTACGCGTGTCAAAAGGTTCTTCCGTAGGGCTTAATGCTCCAGTGAATGCAGCTATGATATTAACTCCAGGTGCAGTAATGTCAGGCTGAAAAATTGAAACACATTTAAGAAATGAGTTTAATTTAGGAGAGAGTTCAATCACCAATGTCATTGCCTTAATGAGCAATACCTTGAGAATCTCTGGATTTATGATGTTTGGTCCTGCAGAAGAAAATGATGCGATGAAGGGAGCAGGCTTTGCACCAATCTGTGTCTCTGGCGCGGTAATGTATCCCAGTGGGTCTCTGTAAATAAACAATTAATCAGAAGAAGCGTAATTTTAATTGCAGGCAATGGCATGTAAATGTTTGTGTTAGAGAAATACTTGGAAGAATTGATATAGGCTAGGACTTTCACACTGTCTCTGTATGTGAGATGGGAGGCCGGGAGGACATGAGGGTCGGCAGTAATTTCGTTACCGCTGGCCTTATCATTGCAAAGGATCATCCCAGCTCCACCAGCCTCCAATACTTGTCCACCCTTCTCCACTCTTGCATTATCACCCCTAACACATGCCACAATTTTACCCTTCACCTTATCAGGATCCAGAGTTTTATTCTTGCAGAGTAAGCTGCATAAATTAGAAATGTCAGGAGTATCATAGAGAATAATATAAATAAATTCAAACAATTGGTGCTTACGCATCGGAAGCAGATGCATGGGCAGCTTTAGCTTGGGCTCCAGAAATAAGTGGATAGAATCCATCACCAGGAAGAGCTGGAGCAAGGCTTGATCCCTGGTGTTTAAACAATTAAAAAGGATTGATAATATATCAAATAGAGAAGTTGAAAAAATGGGATGAATTGGTGGAAAAAGTTAATAAAATGGTACAAACTTTGAAGCGGTTTCCATTACGGAGTTCAACATAAGTCTGGAATTCTCGGTCCAAGGTACTAGCGCCCACAGTGAGCAACCAAGGTGAAAGATTTGAGACAGTTCCAAGATATGGTCCAGAATTTCCACCAGAACAAACAACAGTAATGCCGTTCTTAATAGCATGAAATGAACCGATTGAAATTCCATCATAAAAGTAATCGGATGCAGCCCCTCCAAGTGAGACAGAAATAACATCGACTCCATCATGTATGGCATGATCAAAACCTTTAAGGATATCAGCATCAAAACATTCACTGCCATTAACTGGAGGCCAGCAGACCTTGTAAGCGGCAACTCTAGCCCTAGGAGAACCACCCTTGGCAGTTCCATTGCCAAACCCAAACACACTTGCTCCTGGAACAAAGTTGCCACCTGCTGTTGATAGAGTGTGACTCCCATGCCCAACATAATCACGTGCAGACACATTATAATGCGCGGATTTTCCTGCAAATGCATCATAACCTTTGTTGAAGTACCTTGCTCCTATCAGCTTCCTGTATAAATCATAACATTTGTATACAAATGCATCAATGATTGAAAGACACAAAGATATAATTTATGAAAAGGCAAAAAGAAGTGACCAATAATGATTGTGAAAACAGAAAAAGTGGATACCATTGTTTCATGCAGATTATTAGGACTTTTATTTATGATGGAGAAAAACAAAACAAACGAAAATGAGATTGAGATGATAATTAGGGTGGTGACCTGTTGCAAGTAACCCCATCTCTGGGGTTACATTTTCCTTTCCATCTAGAGGGAATGGGTTCATAACCTTCGTCATTAAAGCTTTCTGCTTCAGGCCAAACACCTGCATTTATATACAGTATAATAATACAAAATAATTCAAACAAAGGTGATTTATAATGCAGCAAATCAGGTTCAAAGCAAAGCAAGGAGAGGTTCATACCAGTATCAAGGTTTGCTATGATGACATCTTCACCATATTTGGCTTTCTCCCAAATAGAACTGGGGTGGACGACGCCATTGTTTTCGAGTGACATAAAATTCCATGAATGAGTTGTGTGTAATTTTTTTGCTTTGTTTGGGAAAACTGACACCACATCTGGGTGCTCTGCATTGTCATTCATATATATACAATGAGAATATTAGTTTGTTTTTTAGTGAACGAAGAAAGCAAACGGGAGAGATTGAGAATGTATATTTACTTGCAATCTCGGCTGCCTCCTCCTCTTCAAGGTTGGCAGCAAAGCCATTAATATGCCTATCGTATGAATAAAATATTGCATCTTTGGCTTTCTCAGTACTGCATGTCAATAATATTTAAGCAGTTAAAAAGCAACCAGCATAAAATATAACTATCCAATAGACATGAAAGCTGCAGATACAAACCTTCCTAAAAAGGATGAAAGTAACTGATGATGAGAATGAGTTACACGATGAAGATCAGCTGTTGTAACTTGAGGGCCATGATCATGCGATCCCAAGTACACTATATAAGACTGTATATCTCAAACCAATAAACAACACAACATTAATTAATAAAAAAAAAAAAAAAAAAAAAAACCCTTTAGTATATGTAGAATTTGCTTCAAAAAAACAAGGTATATACTACCTTTTTGATGGCAAAAGCAGGCAATGAGAAAAGAATGAAACAAAGGAAGACAACGAAAGAGAAGCTTGGGAAACACATTATGCTATACCGAGGAAATTATAAAAATCTTTTGGATTTATAAAATAGGTGATGGATAGAGCACAATATATATCCCTTGATTCAAGCAGGAAGTTATTATCTTGCCATTTTATATAGTGTAGAAAGAACGACGTATTTTAACACAACTGGAATATATGTGAATAATCATAGCATTAAAAGAAATCCTGGTTTGTCTATAGGTGGAGTTGATACGGGTTTAAATATAAAATCCTTCAAATTTAGAATAGTTGGATTTGAATGGAGATTAGAAAAGATAATGACAGAATGAATCTGAGTGATCACTCAACTAATTTAGTAATTGTCACTTTAAAAAACAATCAACTCTTCATTTTTTGGGCAGTACTTATACTGTATAAGAAAGGTTTCAAAGATAAGGGATCCTCTTGATCAAATGCATTTTGACTCATTAGTGTACAAATTCATTTGAAAGAGTTTGTAAAATGAGTTTATATATCTAATAATAATCTTTAATTGATACTTGCATATTATGACTCTTAATTAAGTTTAAATATAAAGCGGCAACCTAATTACTCTTGACTTCTGTCACTAGATATATATGGGAGATACTTCAACTCTATAATTATAGTTTTGTTAGGAGATTCAAACATTATATAAAGTAAATGATATTATTTATTCTAAAAAAATTTAAATTACCTTTTGAAAGATTAATAATAATATAGTTAACTACCAGGGCAATTAGCTTTTCTCAGGAATGAATATATAAATATATGTATGTGGCTCTTCGCCTTAGCTCATCATAATTAAGAGTTAATGACTTTTTCCCATCCAAATAATGGCTTAATGACACTTTTCCACTCACAGACTTTTGAAATATCATTTTATTATCTAAATTTATACTCCAATAACGAACAGAGAATAAATTCGGTTCAGGCTGTTGGGATTTTTGAATAGAGAAGAATGATAAATCTTTTGGTGGTGAAAGATTGAATTTTGGTGATTGTGATTGATTGGAATTTGACTTGGGAGGATGGCTACGCAAACCCTAATCGCTCGATTGTCGACGATTGGCCAGATTGACAATAGTAGGTTTTGAGGGGCTTGGGTGAATGATGACTGAGGAAGAGAATAGTGGTAATGGAAGGTCGTAACGGTACTGAAATATGAAACGAAATATAACTTTAGATAATAAAATAGTATTTTAAAGTGTGTGGGTGAGAAAGTATCATTAAACGATTATTTGAGTAGGAAAAAGTCGTTTACTCATATAATTAACCACAAAGGGAGCTGCTTAACTCAAGGAAAGGACTACTCTAAAGTGCTTCAAAGGAAACACCATCTTGCAAAAAGTGGTGTATAAAGAATTTCGTTACCGCTGGCCTTATCATTGCAAAGGATCATCCCAGCTCCACCAGCCTCCAATACTTGTCCACCCTTCTCCACTCTTGCATTATCACCCCTAACACATGCCACAATTTTACCCTTCACCTTTTCAGGATCCAGAGTTTTATTCTTGCAGAGTAAGCTGCATAAATTAGTAATGTCAGGAGTATCATAGAGAATAATATAAATAAATTCAAACAATTGGTGCTTACGCATCGGAAGCAGATGCATGGGCAGCTTTAGCTTGGGCTCCAGAAATAAGTGGATAGAATCCATCACCAGGAAGAGCTGGAGCAAGGCTTGATCCCTGGTGTTTAAACAATTAAAAAGGATTGATAATATATCAAATAGAGAAGTTGAAAAAATGGGATGAATTGGAGGAAAAAGTTAATAAAAGGTACAAACTTTGAAGCGGTTTCCATTACGGAGTTCAACATAAGTCTGGAATTCTCTGTCCAAGGTACTAGCACCCACAGTGAGCAACCATGGTGAAAGATTTGAGACAGTTCCAAGATATGGTCCAGAATTTCCACCAGAACAAACAACAGTAATGCCGTTCTTAATAGCATGAAATGAACCGATTGAAATTCCATCATAAAAGTAATCGGATGCAGCCCCTCCAAGTGAGACAGAAATAACATCGACTCCATCATGTATGGCATGATCAAAACCTTTAAGGATATCAGCATCAAAACATTCACTGCCATTAACTGGAGGCCAGCAGACCTTGTAAGCGGCAACTCTAGCCCTAGGAGAACCACCCTTGGCAGTTCCATTGCCAAACCCAAACACACTTGCTCCTGGAACAAAGTTGCCACCTGCTGTTGATAGAGTGTGACTCCCATGCCCAACATAATCACGTGCAGACACATTATAATGCGCGGATTTTCCTGCAAATGCATCATAACCTTTGTTGAAGTACCTTGCTCCTATCAGCTTCCTGTATAAATCATAACATTTGTATACAAATGCATCAATGATTGAAAGACACAAAGATATAATTTATGAAAAGGCAAAAAGAAGTGACCAATAATGATTGTGAAAACAGAAAAAGTGGATACCATTGTTTCATGCAGATTATTAGGACTTTTATTTATGATGGAGAAAAACAAAACAAACGAAAATGAGATTGAGATGATAATTAGGGTGGTGACCTGTTGCAAGTAACCCCATCTCTGGGGTTACATTTTCCTTTCCATCTAGAGGGAATGGGTCCATAACCTTCGTCATTAAAGCTTTCTGCTTCAGGCCAAACACCTGCATTTATATACAGTATAATAATACAAAATAATTCAAACAAAGGTGATTTATAATGCAGCAAATCAGGTTCAAAGCAAAGCAAGGAGAGGTTCATACCAGTATCAAGGTTTGCTATGATGACATCTTCACCATATTTGGCTTTCTCCCAAATAGAACTGGGGTGGACGACGCCATTGTTTTCGAGTGACATAAAATCCCATGAGTGAGTTGTGTGTAATTTTTTTGCTTTGTTTGGGAAAACTGACACCACATCTGGGTGCTCTGCATTGTCATTCATATATATACAATGAAAATATTAGTTTGTTTTTTAGTGAACGAAGAAAGCAAACGGGAGAGATTGAGAATGTATATTTACTTGCAATCTCGGCTGCCTCCTCCTCTTCAAGGTTGGCGGCAAAGCCATTAATATGCCTATCGTATGAATAAAATATTGCATCTTTGGCTTTCTCAGTACTGCATGTCAATAATATTTAAGCAGTTAAAAAGCAACCAACATAAAATATAACTATCCAATATACATGAAAGCTGCAGATACAAACCTTCCTAAAAAGGATGAAAGTAACTGATGATGAGAATGAGTTACACGATGAAGATCAGCTGTTGTAACTTGACGGCCATGATCATGCGATCCCAAGTACACTATATAAGACTGTATATCTCAAACCAATAAACAACACAACATTAATTAATAAAAAAAAAAAAAAAAAAAAAAACCCTTTAGTATATGTAGAATTTGCTTCAAAAAAACAAGGTATATACTACCTTTTTGATGGCAAAAGCAGGCAATGAGAAAAGAATGAAACAAAGGAAGACAACGAAAGAGAAGCTTGGGAAACACATTATGCTATACCGAGGAAATTATAAAAATCTTTTGGATTTATAAAATAGGTGATGGATAGAGCACAATATATATCCCTTGATTCAAGCAGGAAGTTATTATCTTGCCATTTTATATAGTGTAGAAAGAACGACGTATTTTAACACAACTGGAATATATGTGAATAATCATAGCATTAAAAGAAATCCTGGTTTGTCTATAGGTGGAGTTGATACGGGTTTAAATATAAAATCCTTCAAATTTAGAATAGTTGGATTTGAATGGAGATTAGAAAAGATAATGACAGAATGAATCTGAGTGATCACTCAACTAATTTAGTAATTGTCACTTTAAAAAACAATCAACTCTTCATTTTTTGGGCAGTACTTATACTGTATAAGAAAGGTTTCAAAGATAAGGGATCCTCTTGATCAAATGCATTTTGACTCATTAGTGTACAAATTCATTTGAAAGAGTTTGTAAAATGAGTTTATATATCTAATAATAATCTTTAATTGATACTTGCATATTATGACTCTTAATTAAGTTTAAATATAAAGCGGCAACCTAATTACTCTTGACTTCTGTCACTAGATATATATGGGAGATACTTCAACTCTATAATTATAGTTTTGTTAGGAGATTCAAACATTATATAAAGTAAATGATATTATTTATTCTAAAAAAATTTAAATTACCTTTTGAAAGATTAATAATAATATAGTTAACTACCAGGGCAATTAGCTTTTCTCAGGAATGAATATATAAATATATGTATGTGGCTCTTCGCCTTAGCTCATCATAATTAAGAGTTAATGACTTTTTCCCATCCAAATAATGGCTTAATGACACTTTTCCACTCACAGACTTTTGAAATATCATTTTATTATCTAAATTTATACTCCAATAACGAACAGAGAATAAATTCGGTTCAGGCTGTTGGGATTTTTGAATAGAGAAGAATGATAAATCTTTTGGTGGTGAAAGATTGAATTTTGGTGATTGTGATTGATTGGAATTTGACTTGGGAGGATGGCTACGCAAACCCTAATCGCTCGATTGTCGACGATTGGCCAGATTGACAATAGTAGGTTTTGAGGGGCTTGGGTGAATGATGACTGAGGAAGAGAATAGTGGTAATGGAAGGTCGTAACGGTACTGAAATATGAAACGAAATATAACTTTAGATAATAAAATAGTATTTTAAAGTGTGTGGGTGAGAAAGTATCATTAAACGATTATTTGAGTAGGAAAAAGTCGTTTACTCATATAATTAACCACAAAGGGAGCTGCTTAACTCAAGGAAAGGACTACTCTAAAGTGCTTCAAAGGAAACACCATCTTGCAAAAAGTGGTGTATATGGATATATAATTGGTGAGAAAGAAGCTATTCGGGAAAATGCAGTAACTGCCAATAAAATTTTACTAGTGATTGGCAGCTGAAGCAATATTACATGTCCTCTGATGAAGTACAATGGAGGCAGCAGGCAGTGAATGTGAATGAAAGATGAAACATCCTGGAGCTAGAGCTATTCCGGCCTTACACTATGTAATTGATGTTTTGTATTGAAATGTCTCACCATACCATCTCCTACATATTGTTCTTGCTCACATTTGAGATAAATGTGCAGAAACAACAGCAAAGAAACATTCATTTTTCCAGAATTCTCCTTCTGAACCAAGTAAGTAAAGATGGAAAAATTGATTGGAGTGGAGCGTGGTCAAAGTGATTTGCGTTTAATTAATTGTTTGGTCATTGTAAGTGGACCCCCAATGGACCAGTGCCAGGTTTGAAAATTTTGCAGAAAAGACACCATTAAAGTTTTAAATCTGGGGAACTGTGTGTCCAATCAATCGTATGCTAGATTTTTCTTTTCTTTTCTGCCCCACGTTGATCAACTCTTCTTCTTGTTTAATATACATACGCATAGCAAAAGCATAGAATTCAAATCATAATTTTATTCGGATTTCTTTTTCATAAATACAGAAGCGGCTATCACCTGTACCCCTGGTGATCCAGCCATTTACAATCATTATATGTCACCAGTACCCTCAGTGGCCCGGCCCCGGATAGTCATTTTATTACACTTTGCCTTTAACCCGAGTAACTCTCTTATTTCACAATAATAAGAAATGTATAGAATATGCCAAATTTCAATCTTATTTAACAAAAATCAAACAGAAGAAAGGACAATACAAAAAATGATCAGTTTGAGTTGCTTATCCAATATGCTTCAACAATAGATACATAATGCAGCTAATTGAGATGGAAATAAATGAACTTGTTTGGAATGATGATCAAATATATGTATGGAAGCAATGGCATCTTAAGTAAATGGTTGGATTTAATTTAAAAGAGAAGGAAGCCAACGCCAATGCAACCCAACCCATCTGCACAAACGTACAGCTAATGTTGGCCTTGTCTTATTCCATGGTTTTGGCTCCGTCTAGAAACCATCAAAACCTCTTTAACCCTTCTGCCCTTTACTATTATTTTTTTCAAAGAATAAAATACAAGAATCGATTTACACTACAAAACCACACAATCACTCAAAGATATTGATTTAACAACACAACACAAAAAAGCAAAAATATAATAGAGTGGGGGGTCACACCCCTTTATCAAGGAAAGAAAATCCAAATAAGGCTACCTGTAAAACCCAGGCAGTTTTGGCTCTATCTATGGAACTATTTGTTAGCAACAGGTCTTGGTTGCCGCCTTCTCCACGACCTGTCACTCTCCTTTCTATGGACTTTCTTTTGTTTTTGGCTTCTAATATTAATTTACTTCTTCTTCAATTCTTAATTCATATATCCATCCTTCTACTTCTCTTTCCTTCCTATAATTATAAGTCGCACTGCAGCTGGGAGTATCGCACAAAATAGACGCTCTGCACTCACTGTTTTTCGGTTTTTCATCTTATCTTATCCGATATATACCTGTAAGTCTCTGAATTCCATTCGATGAATAGTTTTAGTTTACTTGAATTACTAACTAAATGCCCGTTAGCTACCTGAAGCTTACTGATTATGTAGCTGATTAAGTAGTTAATAACACGGGTAAGTAATCATGTTTTCTTTGACATGGCAGACGGATTATTCCTTTTTCTGACTTTTGGAGGTTCTATTCTACTGTTGTAGTAAAAAGAGAAAAGCAGTGTGATACGTGTTTTAATTGCTTTGGTGCACACAGTTGGTTTATTTGAATGAATTTAATATGCAGATTGAGGAGGGTTAAGAGTTGAAAGCAACGTTGAGTTAGTGGGTGGGAATGTTTGTTTCTGCCTGGCTCCCTGAATGCCATATAAGAAGTTTGTCAAAGAGTGTTGGCAATCTTCCTACTTGGCGTGAAGGGAGTCATGCAGGCCTTGTCAATCTTTCTACTCTATTCTCAGCCCCGGGGTGCCCTCATCGAATCTCATCTAAATCATCATCAGTAAACTACATCTATATATAGATTAATTGCTGTTCTGTTTTATGCAAATGCCTAATTAACTAAAACAAAAGGTATATATTGTTGACTCTCTTTTCTTTAATCATGTACAGCGGTCTTCCTTCAGGGAATCGGAAAACAACTAATCATAACCTTTTGTTGAGGCATATGTTTTTGAGAAGTCTTATGATATATGCCATATGGTACATCTATCAGTCAACTGCATGCAGTGACTTCAATCTGTGCATTTCTGTTTCAAGATAATTATTTCTCATTATATTATTGATTAATCTCAGCATATTTCCTTTCTCATATATTTAGGAATGCAAGTGCAGAAGCAAGCTGATGATCATTGGTATGTTTATATTTACCAATAATACTAACCTTATTAATCCCTCTCACTAATCCCATGTGGGAGTTTGTCATTGTCTTCGTTAAGTAGGATCCATTATTGGACAGACGGGTCTCATGTAAATTGATGAATTGTGAGCTGACATATAACATTAATGAGAGAAAGTTAGTGAGAAGTGTTAGTGAGTGTAGTGTTACTCTTATATTTACAATGAATGACGTATAGTTTTAACATAGAAACCAGTAGAGATATTATATTAATATATTGGTGTCAAAGTCTTATATTGATTAAAAGACGAGAGTTTTGATCGTTTATTTAATATAATGACACCTTCACTACCCAGAGAGTTTTGATTGTTTATTTAGCATAATGACATTCTCACCACCCAAATATACATTTTTAAGACAAAATTGTGAATATCTTTGAAAACTCACCTAGAATGTGTCCCCGGGGCATAGGACTCCCAAGCCCTTCAAGCCCTGCACATTGGTTAAGAGACTCAGGAACTTTTTTTTTCAGGATAAAATTATGCAAGTCCCAAGACTGGACAATGCCTCTAAAAACCAACCATTTGTCCTAGAGGTAGACACATCTTCTTAAGAAGGGTTTTGTCACTACTTGTGAGACATGTGGCTATGAAAGGGATCATTTAGTGTTGGTGGGGGCACTGGTGGATCCAGAAATTTCACTCGATGGGGGTAAAAAATAAACAAAAAAAATTTGTGGGGGCAAAATGTCAAAGTCTTATAAGGGGTAAAATGCAACTAAATATAAATATCTATGGGTTCGTTTGGTTTATTATTTTGGATAGGATTTTGAGAATAATATTGGGTAATTGGATAGGGGAGTATTACGAGGTAAAATTTAAAAATTTATGAAAAAGCCCATAGGTTTGCTAATTTAACTAAATACCCTAATATATAAAATGACAAAAACACCCCTACCACCTACAATGCCAGATTCCGGCCACTACCATCGGAATCTGGCCAGAAAATCGTGTTACGACACAGACCAGTCGGATCTGTGTCGTAACACATCGTTATGGCCTTTTTCGGCCAGATCATCAGATCTACGGCCTGTTGTGGCCGCGACAGCCAGAAAAGGCCAAAACAACGACCATCTTTGGCCGTCGTTGACCTCAACGACAGCCATTTCTTTGGTCGTCGTTTGCGGCCAGATCAGTGAGATTTCAGCCATTTCTAGTTGGCAGGTAGGCTATTGTACAGATTCCGGCTACCACCGACGGTGGTTGCCGGAATATGGCAAGTATGGGTCGTGGGGGTGTTTTTGATAATTTTTAAACTTTTTTTTTCAGGGTGTATTTGATGAAATTAATAACCTTATGGAGTCTAAAAATAATTAAAAAATAGGGTAATATTTCTGAAATAATATGCCAAATATTATTTAGAGAATAAGATTGAGAATATGGATAAAAATAATAAGCCAAACATGCCCTATACAATCGGTAAGTTTTTTAAAGTTTGAGTGGGGGCCATGGTCCCCACTCGTCATTAAGTAAATCCGCCACTGGGTGGGGGTAGCTTATAGTGTTGAATCAAATCAGTGATAGGGATTGTTATCCAACACTCTAGCTATCTATAATTACCACCAGAGAAGTCGTTTTTTTATTGTATTAATGAACCCATGGATACAAACATAAGCTTGTCGTCACCACCTATGCAATATGCTTAATTACTTTCAAGTTTCAGCTTTGGTTATTATTATTGTCCAAGGATTTCCTTAATTAGTTGTACCTTCTTCCAGCTGACTGAAATTGACTTTGCCATACACATATTTTGGATTATATATACGATCTAGTAAGTCGTAAAGAATGGGTTTCAGTTGGTAACCAAAAAAAGAATGGGATTCAGTTGAAGTAATCATTCTATGTATTTACTGCCGTTTGAACTATATTAATTAATTACTGTTGTTAAATCGACTTTTGAAAAACTCGGCGATTGACCAAGACTTGAGAGTCTTTTTTTTTTAATTTCTAATAACCCAAGAGGAGAACAGCTAGCCAATTTTGAAGCACACATTGTCAAAGAATGGTTTCGTATTTCATGATGCATTCACTTGATATTGACGCGGTCTACATAGAATGTTCTAGGAAACAGCTGATGTGAATATCCATGGCAGAAAAATTAACACAAATTTCTTAAGATTCACGCAACCATTTAATTTGAGTTACTCGAGTATATAAGCAGGGTTTTGGTGTCTTCACACTCAAAACATTAGCGTTTTCCAAGTAAGAAGTAGTTCCTCGTTCTATATTCTTATTCCCCAATCCAACAAACGAATATTCAACTTCAAGAGGAATAATTTGAGGAAACAATATGAAGGTACGTGTATCTAATTACCTTGTAATTTGTCTTGGCTTATTGCATAATATTCTAGTAATGCATATACTGATTAAAAAATAACTATATATGGTTTTGTGGTGGTTTCAGCAAAAGATTGTGATGAAGGTACAGATGAATTGCCAGAAATGTCGGGCTCAGGCACTCCAGGTCGCTGCAGACGCAGACGGTAATTAATGTTTCATGACAGTAATTGGTAATAATTTTTAGATAAAGAATTAATATAAGATTAATGGTAATGCATGCAGGTGTTAACTTCCTGGCATTAGAAGGAGCTGAGAAAGATAAAGTGGTGGTGATTGGAGATGGAGTTGATGCTGTTAAATTGGCTACCAGCTTGAGGAAGAAGGTTGGGCATACGGAACTTATGAGTGTTGCAGAAGTCAAGTCTAATTAATTACGAGTCTTACCGACCCACCTACCCTACAAATTCACATTTATCTTTCTCTGCCTACTACTTACTATTGTTCTCCGGGAGCACCTGTAATGTAGTTTAGTTTTTGTATTTCCAGAGAGATTATTAGTTTTATAAAAGAATCTAAATCCCACTGATCATGTGCTTGGTTACTATAAAGCTTCTCTGAAACTTCTCCATGTCAATCTTCAGTGGACCTTGCAATTGCAGGGTAAACGATTATCTAAAGCCATGAGGCAAACAAGCAATAACCTCGCTAATGAATTCAATTTCACTAATAAGAGTGTTAATTTTATTTAGATTGAAGAGATCCAAAGTCAAGAAAATTTTATACAATGAAGATGGCTAGATGCTACGGTTCTAATCAATACAGATTTTCTTATTGCCATTAACCTTTTGCAAATTCATTCTCTGTGATAAATTAATTAACTTTTTACTATTTGATAATTGATTGTATATTGAGAAAAATAAAATGTAACCAGCGAATTGTAGCAACAACAGTAGCGGTGTTTGCTTTCCCGGCCCAGACGGAACCAATAAAAGGTCCAAAGAGATTGCAGGCCTGTTTGGCGGACAAATGGTCAGATTTTGCGTCTCTTTCAGTTTCAACACTTTCCCACCGTCATTGTCAAACCGTCATTCAAAAGCCTAGTTTTTCAAATCGTGGTATCACAACATACATCTTTTTTTTTTTAAAAATTAATAAAATAATAATTTTTTTTAAAATTAATATCTAATTTTGTGATATTATTTACTTTATAATAATACGTAATTAAAATTAATCATAAAATTAAAAATCTATATTATTTATAAGATCGATGTAAATATCTATCATTATGTTTGGCTTACTATTTTTATCCAGATTCTGGATCCTATTCTCTAAATAATGTTTAGCACGTTATTCCAAGAATATTACCCTATTTTTTTAATTACTTTTAGATCCTACAAGGTTATTAATTTAATCAAATACACCCTAAAAAAAAAGTTTAAAAATTATCAAAAACACCCCCGTAACCCATACTCTCCAAATTCCGACAACCACCGTCGGTGGTAGCCGAAATCTATACAACGGCCAACCTTCCGACCATAAATGGCCGGAAGTTCACCGATCTGGCCTTTTCCGACCAGATCCACCACGGATTTGGCCGGAAAAGGCCAGATCTGGCCGTGAATGACGGCCAAAGAAATGGCCGTCGTTGAGGTCAACGACGGTCAAATCTTCGCCATCGTTAACCGAAAACGACGATAATATCTTTGGCCGTCGCTGACGGCCAAAGATGGCCGTCGTTTTAGCCTTTTTCGGCCGTCGACGGCCATGGCAGGCCGTAGATCTGGCCTTTTTCGGCCAGATCTGTGGTGGATCTGACCGGAAAAGGCCATAACGACTCGTTACGACACAGATCCGACCGGTCTGTGTCGTAACTCGATTTTCCGGCCAGATTCCGGCGGTGGTGGCCAGAATCTGACACTGCAGGTGGTGGAGGTATTTTTGTCAATTTACATGTTGGGGTATTTATGAAATTAGCAAACTTAGGGGGTTTTTCTATAAATTTTTAAATTTTACCTCGTAATACTCCCATATTTAATTATCCAATACTATCCCCAAAATCCTACCCAAAATAATAAACCAAACGCATACTATAACTCTACTTATGTTATTATTATCATATAAAATAAATAACACATCTTTCTTTTATTTTCTTCATGTAAAATAGATAAATTTGGGTAGGTTTTAGTGAACTAGGTTGGATGATTCGAATTTGACCTGAAATTTTGTTTAGATTTTTAGCCCAAATTAATAAAGTTGTATCGATATTTTTAAGAATACAAACAAATACGTATCGTATCGGATGATATATATCAATGTATCAAAAGATTTATAATACATTTTCTGATATATATCGTTGACAATCCGTATCGAATCGTATCATAGCATATGTATCGCGTAGTATAGTACGATACTAACAAGTAACAACCATGTTCCCCACACGTATGATTCCACGTTTTTCCCTCTCCTTCCTCCACGTCCACGTACACAAGCAGAACCATCTGGGTTCCTGTCTTCAGCTTCATTTACAAGCGAATTAAAACCTCTTTATGTCTCCTTCCTTGCTTGTTTCACTGTAAAAACCATGGCTCTTTCACTCCCAGAAGACACCAATCTCACCACTCACCAACAACCCAGTAATTTATCATTCTCTTCTATAAACCTTCGAAACATCTCTCACCTAGCTGATTACGTTTCTAACCCCAACACTTACACAAACCCACTTGATCAAAATAGTTTCTTTCACCCTTCAGATGGTTTTTACATAACACATACAGACATCATTCTGCGTCAGATAGCCCATGATCTCTCTGGGACATTCTCTCCTCCCTCTCCTCCCTTGGCTTATCTTAGAGCTGGTCCACGTAAGCAGATCTTCTATGACCCCAAAACTACCCGGGCTGCCATTGTTACATGTGGTGGACTGTGTCCTGGGATGAACACTGTCATTAGGGAGCTAGTGGTGGGGCTGTGGGAGCTGTATGGTGTGAGACAAATTTATGGGATTCAAGCTGGGTACAGAGGATTTTATTCCAGGGAGCCTGTGGAGTTGAGTCCTAAGATGGTGCATAAATGGCATAAGAGAGGTGGCACTGTGCTCGAGACCTCTAGGGGTGGTTTTGATCTCAATAAGATTGTTGATGCTATTCAACACCATGGATTTAATCAGGTACCGATTACCTTTACTTTCTGCTTAATGTGTTTTACTTTGTTTTATAATCAGTATTGTCCCTTTTACTTTCATTTTTCTTTTCTTTTTCTGACTAAAAGAATGTTGAAAACTATTAAGAACAATCGGAAAGAACCGTTCCAATTATAAAGCAAAGCATGGAACTGCTTTGCTATTTTCTAGTTACACTGCCTTTAACTTATTTCTTTGTGTAAATTATGCTAATCTTCCCTTTTTCTTTTTGAAACGCAGTAGTTAATGTCGTCTGGTTTTTTTTTCATATTCTTGGAGGGCTTTTTATTTATTTTTTCGATATCTTTACCATACAGGTGGACATCCCTTGGCCCTTTTGATATGATTAGTTAGCAATTACTTTATATATGTCGTCCCCTCATCGCACTTGAACATTGTAACTTAGTTTGATTTTCTTTATCACCTCTGCTTCTCTGAATATGATCAAGTCATTGATTCACTATATCTACTTCAGATTTGGGACCTGCTGCAACTATTTCAATAAATTACAAATCACAACCGTTTGCGTTAAGCAGACCAAACAACTTGAATAAAATTTATTCTTGATTGACAAGAATTAAATGTCCATCATTTTCCCAACACATTCCATGTGCCTTAGGAATCTTGAGAAGAGACCCAGCAACTTCTTGAGTGTGAATTCATCTACGTTGTTATGTACTTTATTCTACACATGTAGTAAAGTTTAAAGCAGTCTTGTTCTGATGTTCGCATGCACATATTTTGATATTCTGCTGCAGTATTGATTTTGGCATTTAGGAAAACAAAGTAATCATAAGAGTTAAAGCTTAAATAAATGGTACAAACAGGAATCCTGATGCCCTCTTGTTTTGGAACTCTGTTCTGAAATGCTTTGGCAAGCATCTGAGTCTTTTCATTTGTGTCTTTCATAAGTTGAAGAATGTTAACGTTAAAGCGATTTTGTATGACCTTTTGGGAATAAGTGTCAAAGAAAGAATTCAAATCCAAGATTTACGAATTACTTATGTGTCGCTCATTCAATTAAGGATTTTGGTTCATAAAAACTCTAGTCAAAGTGCTTTCATCACTCAAGAAATCCATCAATAGCTAATGTATTAAAGGAAGATTACCTTTGTTTTGAAACCTCAATGGAGTAAAAAGTTTTTTCTAATAGAATTATCTGCTGGCGTATGTATCAAAATGAAAGCTTTGTTATCTTGTCTTGCACCGAGTACTGTAGAAAGAATGACTTTGTTTCGTGTAGTCATTATGGCTCCTTTATTGCCTGCTCTGTGTGATATTCAGATTTGTTGATAAGGTCTCAAGTGCTTTCTTCAAGAACTGAAAACTGGTTGAAATTGATGATCCCACTACTTGATATTTGTTGCATGAACTATCTGCTGCGTCTCTACTCTTGATTAAATACTATATGCATGCTAGAGAATAGAATCACAAACGAAGGTTTGGTGGATGTAATGCCCTTTTATGTCTTACTCATGTTTTCATTGTAATGGCGATGCTTATTGAATATTTCTATATGCTGCATTCCAAAAACGTGAGCAGGTATACATCATAGGTGGAGATGGCACCATGCGTGGAGCTGTAAAGATTTTTAATGAAATCCAACAACGGAAACTGCATGTTGGAGTTGTTGGAATTCCAAAAACTGTTGACAACGATGTAGGAATTATTGATAGATCATTTGGGTTCCAGACAGCAGTAGAAATGGCTCAGCAAGCAATCAGTGCTGCTCATGTGGAGGCAGAGAGTGCTGTTAATGGAATTGGCCTGGTGAAGCTAATGGGTCGAAGCACAGGACACATAGCCCTTCATGCAACATTGAGCAGCCGTGATGTGGATTGCTGTCTAATTCCTGAAACTGAATTTTACATGGATGGGAAAGGAGGGCTTTTCGAATTTCTTGAAAACCGGCTGAAAGAGAATGGGCATGCCGTACTGGTTGTAGCAGAGGGAGCAGGGCAGGATATGATACCGAGAACTGATGCCCAGAAAGAAGAGAGGGATGAATCTGGAAACTTGGTTTTCTTAGATGTTGGTAGCTGGATGAAGTCAGAGCTAAAGAAGTGGTGGGACAGAGACCACCCAGATGAGTTGTTTACAGTGAAGTACATAGATCCTACATATATGATACGTGCAGTTCCTGCAAATGCTACGGATAACCTGTATTGTACACTACTAGCACATTCGTCAATTCATGGTGTTATGGCAGGTTATACTGGATTTGTGTGTGGTCCTATTAATGGATACTATGCATATATTCCATTGGAAGAGGTGGCACAGGCTAAGCATGAAGTTGATACAAGGGACCATAAATGGGCATGGGTGAGGTCTGTGACCAATCAGCCTGATTTTGGGAAGAGCTAAAATAATGTTTGAGCTTACAACAATCCAAGGCCAAGTGCTTTCCTCAGTGAATGCATCTGGGTTTGCCAGTGCAGTTTCTTGTTTGTTGATAATAAGAAATTGAGATTATTGAGCTGTATCACAATATGTCAGGACTTAAAACGGGCATATTTTGATGTCAATCCAGTGTAGTTGGGCTTTTGTTGCTTGCATTCTTCAATGTTAATATGCTGCTGTCAAGCACAGATACAGTTAGTTAATAAAATGTATGTTATGTTTTACTTTCATTCACAATGAAATATCAAATATATATTTGTTAATGTGTCTATGTGAATGGATTCAAATCTAGCTAACGCTTTAACACCAACCTATATGCCAGATGTATTCTAAATGGTAGGATCCTCGAAAAATATGAAATTGTTTCCATCTTTTTAGCACTGGACACTGGTGGATTATTATGGTAATTTTATATTTGTATAAGAATGATTGAAGAGATTTGTGCTGGGGCCATTGCATAAGTATCATGTGGTCTATGAATCTTTATTCTTTGCAAAGGCGCAATGTTATAAGTGGAGAAAGATAGAGAAAACTCAGTAGAAATTGTCATCATGTGCACTGAAATGACTGAGTTACTAATACAGTGCTGTCCTCTGGAAAGATAAAAAATAAACCCTTTGGTACACAATTTTTCACTACTCTATTCCCTATTCTATCCAAAATATACATTTATTTCTTTATTCTCAAAATATTACTCTATATAATTCAATTCTTTTAAACCCCCTAGATTTGTTAATTTAAATAAACAGCCCTAAAAAAAAAATTTAGAAATTGGTGAAAACACCCCAGCAACCCACATTTGCTAGATTCTGGCCACCACTGCCAGAAGCTGGTATAATGGCGCATTACCCGCTGGATCTGACTAGTATTGCGTTGATCTAGCCTTTTCTGTCCAGATCCACGAAAAAGGCTAGATCTACGGCCAAAGATATGTCCGTAGCCAGTCGTCAACGACAGTCATATCTTTGGTCATTGTTGAAGATCAAATGCGGCTAGATCTGGCCGTCAATGGCCAAATCTAACCGTAAATCTGTCTTTTTCTTGCCAGATCCATTGTGCATCTGGCTAGAAAATGCCATATCGGTGCACGACCAGCCAAATCCAACTAGTTGTACGTCAATACGGCGACTTTGGCCACCCTCTAACAGTGGTGGCCGGCTGTCGGTGTTTAATGGGTGGGTGGGGGTGTTTTTGTTATTTTTTAATATTTTATTATAGAGGTGTTTAATAAATAAACAAACCTAAGGGTATTTTTGTTAATTTCTAAATCCTACATCGTAGTAACTACCCAATTTTACTTTTTTCAAAATATTATTCTGAAAAGGATCAGAATAATGAACCTAGTGCACCCAAAATTTTCTTTGGCTAAGGAATCACCAAAGACGGAAAAACTTTAGCGGTACGTGGGATTGCCTATAATCTTGCTCTCACTGCTTTGTATTAAAAATAAGGCCGAACCACATTCGAGGCATTTTATTAAAAGGCCAAATCAAGTTTAAATTTAATTAAAAGGCCTTATTGTTTTAAAGTGTTAAGTAAGTAGCCTTATTATTAATTAAGGTTAATTAAACATGATTAGTGGTTAATTAGGATTAATGAAGTATTGTGTAATCTTTTAAAAATTATAATATGTCCCCAAAAAGCCAAAATTCTTGTAACCAAACCCAAACACATTCGTCTTCTTCCTCATACCATTAACGCACCTCCTCTTGTTGTTGTTCCTTCTAAGCTTCGTCTACATCTTCTTCCTCCTTCCTCTACATCTTCTTCTTCCTCTGCCATTTAACATCTTCTCACTGTTTTAAAAGCTGGACCGGACCAGCCTGTCCAACCGGTTGGACCAGGAATCGGTCACGTGTCCGGTTCGAGTCAACCCTAAAACCGCCATTATTAATTGAGCCGCTTTAAACCGTTAAAAAATCGCATAATATCAGTGAATCGCCGGTCCAACTGGACCAGCAGATAAACTGGTCCAAATATTACAATCCCTAATACGCGACGCGATGCAGCCCTTTCTCATCTTCTTCTCCTTCAGTCTTTCTCAGTTTTTCTTATGAAAATTTCTCAGCAAACACTCTGTTCTCTGCGAAAATTTATCAGCTTCGTCTCTGTTGTCTATTCTCTGCGAAAATTCTCATGGTTTCGGCTCTGTCTTTTGTTCTCTTTGAAATCCCACCCAAATCGCATCTGAACTCTCTGAAATCGACGACGACGTCTTCCTCCCTCGTCGGAAATCGATGATGTCTTCTCCCTCGCCGAAAATCGACGACGACAGCTCCCTTCCTCTTTGGAAATAAACTACGATAGCTCTATTCGTTGACGACAGCTACATTCCTCGATCCAGGTAATAAACACGCCATTCCTCGATCCGTTTACATTTAAGTTAACACCCTTTACATTTTTCAATCTGTTGCACTATCCAAATTTGTTAAGTCATGGAAGTTAAAATGAGTTAAGTTGAGTCTCACCAGGTTCACAACTCGTAGGTCTTTTTGGTGTAACGATTTCAGCATGGCCTTCAATGAAACAACTGTTTTCACCAGAGACGGATCTCCCCTGATAACCACCTGTTTCCCATCCACCTCAAACTTCATGGTAAGACACTTCTAATTCGCACACACATCACCTAACGTACTTAACCACGTAATTCCGAGTACCACATCAGCTCCTCCCAAGTCAAAAGGAAAAAAATCTTGTACTACCGTCAATCTTGGCATGACTAACTCCAACCCCTTACACACCCCTGTACTACGCACTGTTAACCTATTTCCCACCATTACACCAAAAGCCTTGTTTCTTGCACCTTTAAACCCAGCTATCGAACTAGATCTTGAGAGATGAAGTTGTGTGAAGCTCCACTGTCAACCATCACAATGACTTCAGATCTTTGCAAATCACCCCGAAGCTTCAGAGTGGTAGTTGACGTCAAACCCACTATGGAGTGCATGGATAGAGCTACTAGATCTTCTTCTGCGTGGCCTTCTTCCTCGGTGTTCACCATTGTTTCAACTTCCCTCAGTTCTTCCTTTACATCTGTGACTAACAAGATCTGGAGAGTTTGATTTTTGCATTTGTGAGCTGGCCCAAACTTCTCATCACACTTGTAACAAAGCCCTCTCTCCCTCTTGTACTGTAGCTCTGCATCGGTGAGTCACCGAAAGTTGTTGTCGTGAGAGGTGGGTGGCGCTGATTCAAGTAGTCTTTCTTCTTTTACATTTCGCAATTGAAAAGGTGGAAGACGATATGGAGGTTTCATTGAATTGGGTACCCTCCCAATTTTAAGAGGTTCTGGGCCAGGTGTAAACCTATTATAAACTTCCCTTTACTGGTCCATTGGGCTTGGCCCGCTTTCCATTTGCTTTTTTTTCTAAAACCCAATTCTTTTCTTCAATCCTATGGGCTTGGTCCATGAGCTCAAACAGATTGTTGGGCCTAACTAATCTCAATTCAGCCCTTATCTCTTCCTTCAGCCCACTTGTAAATGTACCCATGAGCAACTCTTCTTCAACCTCTTGCATGGGTGCCGCCAGCAGCTCAAACTGCTCACGATAGTCAGTCACGGTGGTGGTCTGTTTTAGCGTTACTAGTGATTCAAATGCCGATCCTTTGTATGACGGCCTAAACCGGTCGATCATCGCTTTTTTGAACGATCGCCAGTCCGTAAATGGCACACGTGAATCTACCCATTGGAACCAGTTCAGCGCTCGCCCCTCCATGCACATTGCCGCGGCTTCCAACTTCTCCTCTTCAGCAAACTTGTTCACCTGGAAGTATCTGTCGGCTCTGAAGAGCTAGCCATGGGGATCCTCACCATAAAATACCAGCAACTCCAATTTTATCACCTTCCGATCTTCTCCTCCACTCGCGCTGGACTTTGATTGATTTTGGCTTCGATCATCGTGGCTTCCATGGATCTCCGACGATTCGGTCTTATGCTTCCCTCGGTTCACACTTCCATCCCTCTCCTCCTTCACTTTAATCCATTCCCTCAACTCCAGCAGGTACTCCTTGATATTGCCGACATCCTCCTTAACAGTGTTAACGTCTTCCTTAACACTTCCCACCTCTCTCTCAATTGCTTCCATTCTTCCCTCCATTCTCCTATTCACCATACCAAACCAGGCTCAGATACCAATTTGTTGAGAACCCAGATCCTCCAACTCAACGCAACCCAACTTTGATTGTAATTCCAGAACTCAAACAAACAGTGTTCCAACACCAAACAGAAATGAGGAATGTAGTGTTACTATGAATATTGCACTGTATTGATTGATGAATGTAATGACAACAACACTGTGAAAAACATATAAGAAAAACAATACTGTAAATGTAAAGATAGCTAGCTCTTCGAGGGGCTAGTTCCTCCCAATTTCACACTCAAAAGATATCCCTTTTACAATTTGAATCTCTCAGTATATACCGCAACGTCACACGCAATGCATGGTTCTGTCCACGTGGATAACTAACTCCCCCTCTTGCGCGCACCCGTTATTTGCCCGTAAGGTTCCTTTTGTAAACATGAGTAGTAGGGGTCGAAGCACTATGGTTCCAGATCCTCCTCTTGTTTTTAAGCAGCCAACCAATCTGGTAACTCCATCAGAGATTTTATCAACCGTTGCCTCATGTTCTGAAAATTCTCAGCTTGGTCAGCGCATGAATGCTGGAGCCTCATCCTCAAATCTTATACTTTCAGTGTTCCCTTTACCTTCTAGTTCTTCAGGCGTGTCCTCCTCCGAATGGGTTTTAGATTCTGGAGCATCACACCATATTTCTCATGATTTGAAATCCTTTGTTTCCTTGCATCCACCATCATCTCTGCAAATCATGGCTGTTAGTGGCCCTTATATGGCAATAAAAGCAGTTGGTTCTGTGAAAACAGATAAATTCTCTCTTTTTGATGTTTACTATCATCCTGATCTCAAAGTGAACCTTGTCTCTGTTAGTCAATTGTTTGATTCTGGTTACTTAATCTCTTTTACTCGTACCACTTGTCTTGTGTGGGATCCGCAGTCCCAGAAGCAGATTGGGAAAGGTTGTAGGCAACGGGGATTATATGTTTTGGATGAGCTGAGATTACCAATGCCTGAAGCTGCCAATAGCTTTCCACAAGTCCCTTCCACTACAGGGGATTCTCAGAAAGTCCATCATCTCTCTGGGACATTCTCTTCTCCCTTTCCTCCCTTGGGTTATCCTAGGGCTGGTCCACGTAAGCAAATCTTCTATGACCCCAAAACTACCCGGGCTGCTGTTGTTACATGTGGTGGACTGTGTCCTGGGATGAACACTGTGATTAAGGAACTAGTGGTGGGGTTGTGGGAGCTGTATGGTGTGAGACGAATTTATGGGATTCAAGCTGGGTACAGAGGGTTTTATTCCAGGGAGCCTGTGCAGTTGAGTCCTAAGATGGTGCATGGATGGCATAAGAGAGGTGGCACTGTGCTCGAGACCTCTCGGGGTGGTTTTGATCTCAATAAGATTGTTGATGCTATACAACACCATGGATTTAATCAGGTACCGATTACCTTTACTTTCTGCTTAATGTGTTTTACTTTGTTGCATAGTCAGTATTGTCCCTTTAACTTTCTTTTTTCTTTTCTTTTTCTGAGTAAAAGAATGTTGAAACCATTAAGAACAAGTGGAAAGAACGGTTCCAATAATAAAGCAAAGCATGGAACTGCATTGCTATTTGCTAGTTTCACTGCCTTTAACTTATTTCTTTGTGTAAATTATGCTAATCTTCTCTTTTTCTTTTTGAAACGCAGTAGTTAATGTTGTCTGGTTTTTTCATATTCTTGGAGGTTTTATTTTCATATTTTGATATGCAAGATGACATCCCTTTGCCCTTTTGATAAGATTAATTAGCAATAAGTTTATATTATGTCATCCCATCATCGCACTTGAACATTGTAACTTATTTGATTTTCTTTTTATCACCTCTGCTTCTCTGAAAATGATCAAGTCATTGATTCACTATATCCTCATTTACTAGACTTCAGATTTGGGACCTGCTGCAGCTGTTTCAATATATTACAAATCACAACCGTTTGCGTTAGGCAGACCAAACGACTTGAATAAAATTTATTCTTGATTGACAAGAATTGAATGTACATCATTTTCCCAGCACATTCCGTGTCCCTTAGGAATCTTGAGAAGAGACCCAGCAACTTCTTGAGTGTGAATACATCTACTTCCTTCTGTACTTTATTCTACACATGTAGTAAAGTTTAAAGCAGTCTTGTTCTGATGTTCGCATGCATATATTTTGATATTCTGCTGCAGTATTGGTTTTGGCTTTTAGGAAAACAAAGTAATCATAAGAGTTAAAGCTTAAATAAATGGTACAAACAGGAATCCTGGTATCCTCTTGTGTTGGAACTCTGTTCTGAAATACTTGGGCAGGTATCTGAGTCTTTTCATTTGTGTCTTTCATAAGCTGAAGAATGTTAACATTAACGCGATTTTGTGTGACCTTTTGGGAGTAAGTGTCAAAGAAAGAATTCAAATCCAAGATTTAAGAATTACTTATGTGTCGCTCATTCAATTAAGGACTGTGGTTAATGAAAACCGTAACTCAAAGCGCTTTCATCACGCAAGAAATCCATCAATAGCTAACGTATTATAGGAAGATTACCATTGTTATGAAACCTCAATGGAGTAAAAGGTTATTTCTAATAGAATTATCAGCTGGCGTATGTATCAAAATGCAAGGTTAGTTTATGCTAATATTGGTGGAGGGTCTGCCCCTGGCCTTTGGTTCCAATTATCTTGTCTTGCACCGAGTACGGTAGAAAGAATGACTTCGTTTCATGTAGTTATTATGGCTCCTTTATCGCCTGCATTGTGTGATATTCAGATTCGTTGATAAAGTCTCAAGTGCTTTCTTCAAGAACTGAAAACTGGTTGAAATTGATGATCCCACTACTTGATATTTGTTGAATGAACTATCTGCTGCTTCTCAACTCTTGATTGAATACCATATGCATGCTAGAGAATAGAATCACAAACGCAGGTTTGGTGGATGGAATGCCCTTTTATCTCTTACTCATGTTTTCATTGTAATGGCGATGCTAATTGAATATTTCTGTATGCTGCATTCCAAACACGTGAGCAGGTTTACATCATAGGTGGAGATGGCACCATGCGTGGAGCTCTAGAGATTTTTAATGAAATCCAACAACGGAAACTGCATGTTGGAGTTGTTGGAATTCCAAAAACGGTTGACAACGATGTAGGAATTATTGATAGATCATTTGGGTTCCAGACAGCAGTAGAAATGGCTCAGCAAGCAATCAGTGCTGCTCATGTGGAGGCAGAGAGTGCAGTTAATGGAATTGGCCTGGTGAAGCTAATGGGCCGAAGCACAGGACACATAGCCCTTCATGCAACATTGAGCAGCCGTGATGTGGATTGCTGTCTAATTCCTGAAACTGAATTTTACTTGGAAGGGAAAGGAGGGCTTTTTGAATTTCTTGAAAACCGGCTGAAAGAGAATGGGCATGCCGTACTGGTTGTAGCAGAGGGAGCAGGGCAGGATATGATACCGAGAACTGATGCCCAGAAAGAAGAGAGGGATGAATCTGGAAACTTGGTTTTCTTAGATGTTGGTAGCTGGATGAAGTCAGAGCTAAAGAAGTGGTGGGACAGAGACCACCCAGATGAGTTGTTTACAGTGAAGTACATAGATCCTACATATATGATACGTGCAGTTCCTGCAAATGCTACGGATAACCTGTATTGTACACTACTAGCACATTCGTCAATTCATGGTGTTATGGCAGGTTATACTGGATTTGTGTGTGGTCCTATTAATGGCAACTATGCATATATTCCATTGGAAGAGGTGGCACAGGCTAAGCATGAAGTTAATACAGGGGACCATAAATGGGCATGGGTGAGGTCTGTGACCAATCAGCCTGATTTTGGGAAGAGCTAAATTAATGTTTGAGCTTACAAAAATCCAAGGCCAAATGCTTTCCTCAGTAAATGCATCTGGGTTTGCCAGTGCAGTTTCTTGTTTGTTGATAATAAGAAATTGAGATTATTGAGCTGTATCACAATATGTCAGGACTTAAAAAGGGCATATTTTGATGCCAATCCAGTGTAGTTGGGCTTTTGTTGCTTGCATTCTTCAATGGTAATATACTGCTGTTAAGCACAGATACAGTTAGTTAATAAAATGTATGTTATGTTTTGCTTTCATTCACAATGAAATATATATTTGTTAATGTGTCTATGTGAATGGATTCAAATCTAGCTAGCGCTTTAACAGCAACCTATATGCCAGATGTATTCTAAATGGTAGGATCCTCGAAAAATATGAAATTGTTTCCATCTTTGTAGCCTGGTGGATTATTATGGTAATTTTATACTTGTATAAGAATGATTGAAGAGATTTGTGCTGCTGCCACTTNAGAGAAACAATTATAAAGTACTTCACCAAAAACTACTTAATTGTTTTCCCAGCCCAAAAGGCAATTCGACACTTCAAAACAGCGACAAAAGCGCATATAATAACTCAAATCAATTTTAGCGGACAAAGAACACAAAATGATATGTTACAGTTGTATCATTTGCTTTTATATGTTAATTTTAATCATATTTCATCGCATCAGTTTAAGAAAACTACTCAGTATAAATTTGAATTTACAATATTATTCCCATAATCAAAAAGAAAAAAGAAATGATGGGGAAGCAGACCTCGGCGGCAACCAAGGGGAAATTGCCGGCATTGGCGGCTCCGGCTCCCTTACGCCAATTGATAAGGCGAATAGCATCTGGAGAGTCTCTGGACATGCCGAGGGCGTCAATCAGACACGTGGCAAGCACGGACTCTTTGAGGCCATAACTGCCTCGCTCTCGGTCTAAAGAGGGGAGTATGAGGCGCAAAGAGCTGAAGTAATTGGAGGAGTCGCAGTAGGTGTCGAGGAACTTGCGAAACTTGGAGCGTTTCTTGAGCGGAGGTTTAGATTTCTGTATCCAGTTGAAGAGACTCACCAAAACACTCACTTTTGTTTGCTCAGTCTTGCTCATTTTGAAGCCAGAGGGAGAGGGAGAAGACCTCGTGTCTTGCCGCTTAGTCGGTACGCATATTTATGTTTTGTTTCGGTACTATTCTGTTGCCTTCACTTAGACGGCGTGTCTCGGAAGCTTTGAGTTTGAAAATTAAAATAAAATAAATGATTGCTGTGTTTTAAATTTTAATTGAAAACAACTAACTTCAATTGTGTCTCAAATTAACTAGAAAATAAAAATACTAAAATAATTATATGTATGATAATGACTGTAAACAACCCGAGGTTTACCACCCCCTGTGGTATCAGGAATAATCTTAAAACCCTTGCTGTTACTCAAACGTTATTAACCCTCACATCTGACATGGTACTAACTATATTGCCCTTTGCCCCTTTCCTTTAATTCATTATTTAATACAAAATATATTACTTAATACAGTACTTAATAATAAATAATATAAGTAATAATGTAAAGTTTTAAAAAATGACGGGTGCGTTTGTTTCGCAATTTTTATCCACTCATATCCAAAATACACATTTGTTTCTCTATTCTAAAACTACTGTTCTATTTTATTAAATTTTTTAAACCCCCTAGATTTGTTAATTTAACTAAACACCTCCAAAAAAAGTTTAAAAATTGATAAAAACACCCCCACCAACCCACATTTGTCAAATTTCGGTCACCACCACCGGAAGGTGGTCGAAATCTGGTATAATGGCACACTATTGGCTGGATCTAGCCAGTAGTGTGCCGATCTAGCCTTTTCCGGCCAAATCCACAGTGGATTTGGCTGGAAAAGACCATATCAGCACACGACTGGCTAGATACGACGACTCCGGCCACCCTCCAGCGATGGTGGCTGGCTGCCAATATTTAATAGGTGAGTGAGGGTGTTTTTGTTAATTTTCAATGTTTTATTGCAGGGGTGTTTAGTAAATTAACAAACCTAAGGGGTGTTTTTGTTAATTTTTAAATCATACTTCGTAATAACCATCCAATTTTACTTTTTTCAAAATATTATTCTAAAAAGTATCAAAATAATGAACCAAACGCACCTAGCGTCTCTCGGAAGCTTTGAGTTTGACAATTAAAATAAAATAAAATGATTGCTATGTTTTATTGAAAATAACTGGGGTGTGTTTGTTTTATTATTTTAAGTAGTATTTTTTTAAAAGTTGAGTTGGGTTATTATTATAAAGATAGGATTTAAATTTGAAAATGTATTTGGTAAGATTATTTTTTAATCCCCTACATTTGTTAACTTAGTTAAACACCCCCTATAATAAAAGTTTTAAAATTAACAAAAACACTCACACCCATCCATTGCCGATAGTGGTGGCTAGGGATGGGCATAATACCTGCCCTCGCAAGGACTCATCCCAACCCGCCCCGAACGGGGCAGAGTTTCCCTTATTCGGGGTTTGGCCCGGGCCCAAGCTGAAAATCGGTCCCCAAATTCAAGGACAGGATTGGTCTAGGCCCGCCCCACCCCGGGCCCACCCCCGTTATATATATAAATTTTAACCATTTAATCATATATTAATTTTAATAGTTGAAAATCAATTAATGAAGCCCTAAATTATACAAGAACAAATTATAATTGTGCAAGTATTTTATGAAACCGCATAAAAATAGGTAATAAATAAAACTAGATTAAATATAACAAATCATTATAAATATTTATAATACATAATAAAATTTGTTACATATATATATATATATATATATATATATATAATTATAATTATATAATATTATATATATATATATTTTAATGCTATGAAACAAAAGTTATACATTAGACATTAGACATTATAAATTATATATGTATAATGTATCATTTGATATTTTGATTGATCATAATAAATCAATAAATCATTATAAAAAAAATTTGGTTCCTCATTCAAGCATTATTTCAATTCCATTACCTAATTGCCCTTGTTATATTATGGTAGCTATTTATTTAGAACTTATTATAATATATATGGTAGTTATTTATTTAGAATTTATTATAATATATATGTATAATGTATCATATGTAATATATTATGCATAATGTTATGTATTATTTAGAATATTAATGAGACATTATAATATATATGGTATAATTTATTTAGAATTTATTATAATATATTATATTTTATACATTATACACAATATGCTGTAAAACAAAAATTATACATTATATGTTATTATCCGTAATCATAATATCATTTGTTAATACTTGTTACTTAATACAATAATACATAATATTATACCATTAATATATAATATATTTACATATATGTATAATGTATCATAATTATAATATTGATTCATTATAATTTTTTTTAATCCTTATAGATTAAAAAAAAAAAAACTATAATGTAAAACCCCCAAACGGGGATTTTAGGGATTCCCCGTATTCCCCATTTGGGCTATCATTGGGACTGGGGAATCCCCTTTGGCTTTCGGGCCAGGGTAGGAGACAGGGGTCCCCAGCCTCGCCCCAGCCCATGCCCATCTAGCTGACTGCCGAGAATATGTCGGTGGATGGGGGTATTTTTATCAATTTATAAACTTTTATTGTTGGGGGTGTTTAGTTAAATTAACAAACATAGGAGATTAAAAAAATCTAGGGTGCGTTTGGTTCAATATTTTTGCCCATATTCTCAACTCGATTTTACAAATAACATTTGGCTTATTATTCAGACAATGCAATCCTGAAAATCAAATCCTAACAGGTATCCTGACAGTTTTTTGACCGTTGAAGACAATTTGCAATCCTGCTTTTATTTCACTTTCTCACTTTTCTTCACTGCTTCAGTGCTTCACCATTTCACTTTCTCAGTTCGGTTCACTGCTTTAGTGCTTCACCACCGTCACAAACCATCTTGCTACCCTTCCAACATAATCTTCCACTTGCAAATACAAAACAAAGCACATTAGCCAAACGACCAGCCACCTGAATCAGAAAACCACCCCACAGCACCACCCAATCAATCTGCCAACATCATCACAACAGAACCGCACGGCCACCACCCATCACCATCTTCCACCATCATCGCAAACCCACCACGAATACCCACCGACGTCGTAGATCTGTCACTATGAAGCCCCGACGTCTCCGATCGCCACAACCCCACTGCAACCACCCACGTACGTCTCCGATCTGTCACCGTGAAGCCCCGACGTCTCCGATCGTCACAACCCCACCGCAACCACCCATGTACGTCGGAGATATGTCACCGTGAAGCCCCGATGTCTCCGATCGTCACAACCCCACCACAACCACCCACGTACGTCATAGATTTATCACCATGAAGCCTCGACATCTCCGATCGTCACAACCCCACCGCAACAACCCACATACATCGCAGATCTGTCGCCATGAAGCCCCGACGTCTCCGATCATCACAACCCCACCGCAACCACCCACGTACGTCGCAGATCTGTCACCGTGAAGCCACAAACCCATGAACACCATGACCGAAAAGATTTGACTTCTGTGAAGGGAACACTGTGAACGGGAAAGGTGTTTTTGATTTTTTTTTGGTTTGCAAGTTTGTAAATCTGTTGGACAAAAGATGTGCGCATGCATTTGTTTGCGAATCGAGTTTGTAAATCTGTTGATTTTTTTTGTTTTGCACGTTTGTAAATCTGTTGTACCCATGAATTTATTCAGAGAAGGGAAAGAGACCCGTGAAGTTTGCGAATCCAGTTTCTTAGCTTCCATGACGTGTTTGTTTTCAAGACACCCAACGCAATTGTCCTGATTTTTATTTTTATTTTGGCTTTGTGTTTGTACTCTTTTTTCCTTTTATTATTCCTTTTAATTTGGACTTTAATAATGCATTTTATAATTGGTGAACTCAAAGTGATTTTTGCACATGAGAAACTTGGATCTGGTGGATTTGTTTGTGGGGTTTAACAGTTAGAGCATATGCCATGTTGCTTACAGTGTTTAGCACATGCGTCAAAATATTGTGTAGCTTCATATGTTCTGTATGTGACATGCTGTATGTAATGGATAAATTTTGGGAGTAAAAAATTATTGGATTATTGGAAATATTTTTTTGGGATTTCACTAACTGATATATTTGTTTTGTAGATTCGACATCGTTCTTTAATCGTAAGAACAAATTACGCTCATATGCACAGATGTTAGTATAATTTGTCCCGACGTCACAGGATTGATTACTACTTGCAGTAGAGGTAAAAGTTTTGACCTTTTTCTAGACTTGGAGTTTGTCATACACCCTGTTGGTCGACAATGTCTGTACCTTCCCTTACATTGACGTCTTCAAGCAGTGTCGGATCGAACGAGGTATAAGTTTATCTGTGGTTACTTTATTACGTTTACATGTGCATATGTCTGTTTGTAATGTGATTGGTGATTCGTATGGTGTCCCAATGTTGGTTGTTGTTCTCACCGTATTGTCCTTAGATGAGTGATACTGTCAACTGGTCCGCTGAGATGACCCATAAATTTCTGGTCTTATTGTTGAGTGGGCCAAAACTTCGCACGGTACTTCAATAAAAACAGCAGATTACCAGGAAATGTTGGACGACTTATTATCAGTGGCTGGGAGGAGACTCAACGTCACACAAATAACCTCTAAGTACTTTCGCCTGCGAAGGGTATATCAAGGATGGCGAAAATTGCTGCAACACACGGGGTTCAGGTGGGATCATGAGTCGCAAAGTCCAACGTATCCCGTAGAGGTTTGGCAAGAATATGTCAAGGTAAATTTTCATCTTTTTTAACTAATATTAATCAACGACACCGTAATTGTACGCATTTTTTTTTTCGGACTACCAAATATTAATATATTATTCTTTTGCATTACTAGCAAAACCCACTGGCGCAACAATTCTACCACAGGGGACTTCCTCACAAGGAGCTTTATGAAATCATATTTGAGAAGCAAACTGCCATTGGGAGATATGCGTACGCATCTACATCTCAACCAGTGGAGATCCTCCACTTATTCCAATCAGGGAGCGGTTCCCATGGATGATAGCGACTTTGAACCTGATCCAGATCGGAAGACAGGGGAAAAATGGCCAAACATATCTAGCCATAGAAGAGCGAGAAATAGGAGGAACAGAAGCGGCCCGGGATAATCACTTGCGGATGTCATTGGTAGATTGATGGACGAGCTTGTGGAGAAGTGGACTATGGGATCGAGGGCTAGCAATCGCAATGGAGATGAGAGGGACGAAGAGAACACCAATGGTCCATTTGATCTGTTTTCCATGAGCAATTGTATTGACATCATGATGGCCATACAAGTACCCACGGAGTTTTACATGCCAGTTGTCAAGTACTTATATCAAAATCCAGGGTGGCGGGAGATATTTGTGAAACTCGCGCCCGAGGAAAAGGCTAATTGGATTTATAACGACTTTTGGAATTTGTAGATGACACTATATGTCCTAAGTGTTTGCCAACACTTTTGTATGCGTCAGTGGACACTTGTCATTAGAATTAGAATTTATAACACTACTGTATGAACTTATTAATTGCGCTACTATTTTATGTGAGATTACATGTTTCATATGAGTTTTGGATTGTCATTAGAATTAACTATTGATTGTTATATTTTGCTAAATAGTACAACAACTGTTAATTGTTGATCAATGTTTTGCAAATATGCAGGTTTAAATGGCATCATCTAGCCATACAGGAAGAAGACGACGTTCTACAGATGACGAAGAAGAAATACTGATAGATATAGCCATTGCACTATGCGGTGTTGCCGCATTAGAAACAACTGGGCGTCAACTATGACATACATCCATATTAACTGGTTATGAGTGCATGTTGGAAGTACTCAATGGTCATGCTGATGGGATCTTTGACAAGTGCCGCATAGACAAAGACTTTTTTACATACTTATGTGACATTTTGTCAGAGCAAAGCAAATTGCGACCAACCACGAAGACGAGTTTGGAAGAACAAGTTATGATATTTCTAACAATCGTTGGTAAAAACGAGACAATCAGAACGATGATGGAGGATTTCAGGTGAGACGATCTCTAGATATGTTGGCGCTGTTTGCGAGGCGATATGTGAGTTGAAGATAAAGTTTATCAGACCACCTGACTTCAATGATGTTCCATGGGAAATATCAGCCAACTGAAAATATTACCCTTTCTTTAAGGTACTGGTTCATTATGTTTTCTATTAATGGATAGTTAAGTTCATTGTGTTATTAATGTTGATAGTTGGTTAATATGAGTAAAATTCAATTTTGATGATAGGACTGTATTGGAACCATTGATGGCACACATGTATACGCTTCGGTTCCACATGAATTTGCTGGTAGGTACCTTAATCGCAAAGGAACGTTGTCACAGAATGTAATGGCTGCATGCGACTTTAGGATGATGTTCACTTATGTCGTTACTGGATGGGAAGGATCTGCGCATGATTCAAGAGTTTTAAATTCAATTATTAATGATCCTAATTTTAGATTCCCACATCCTCCACCAGGTATAAGTATTTTCTTGACATATTATAGCGTATTTGCTCCACTGTTGAGGCCCTGTAATTCAAATAACGTGTATGATTTTATTATAGGGAAATACTATTTGGTTGATACGGGTTATCCAAATAGAGAGGGGTTCCTCGCCCCTCATAGGCGAGTGGCTTACCATATTTCTGATCACCGTCGTAACCGAAAGGGGCCACAAGAGTTGTTTAACTACAGACATTCTTCACTCCGCAATATTGTCGAAAGAACCTTTGGTGTTTTGAAAAGTCGGTTCCGTATTCTGAATGGAATGAACAATTACCTGTTGGACAAACAAGGGAAAATTGTTATGGCATGTTGTGTACTTCATAATTTTATCAGAATGCACAATATGGAGGACCCTATCTTCGAACAGTATACTGAAAATATGGGTAATGAGCAAGTATATTGTGATCGCCAAAACGGGGCAGAAGATGGCCGAAATGGAGAAGGACCAAGTCAACCGCAGCAAGGTATTATAGACAACATGACGACTGTACGGGATAACATAACGAATGCATTGGGGGTAGCACAGTGGACCATTTCGTAATTGTAAATGAAGTATACATGTAAGAACGATTGTAAGGGTTGATAATTAGTACTTTTGTCATATATGTATTAATGTTATGTTTTTAAACAATTGGATTAGTACTTGAAATTAATATGGGTTTTTGTTTTTTAATATTTACTGGTTACAAAATTACCAATAAAATGTTTAATATTAAAAATGTAAATTGATAAGTTTTAAGGTTATAATAATACATTATTTTAACAAAAAGCACCAAAATATTATATTAATAAATCATTTATAAAAAATATATCAATCAAATATTCAACACAAATAACAAGGTCAAAATACTCTACCAAACACATATTCTTCAAATCCTATTCTCGTAATAATAACCCTACTCAACTATCCAATATTATTCCCAAAATCCTATCTAAAATAATAAAACAAACGAAAGTTTTGAAGAAAAAAAAAGAGTAAATGACATGTTCCCACCCAAAGATTAGCAAAATTCCAAGTTCCCACACCTAGTTTCATTTATTCCAGATCCCCACCCTTAAATTAAATCATTTAATCTAACATTTAAAGGGTAAAATGGTAATTTGAACTGCATTAAATCTTAAATAAAAATAAAAATTTCAACATAACCCCTTGCATCTCAAATTTCTTTTACAAGCACCCCTCATCACTCCCTTCCTTCGCGACAGTGGCAAAAAATTAGATATGGCCAAATTCTGTCACCGTTGGACATCACCGCCACCACCACTAGCCTCCCCCACTCATCCTTGACAAAATCCATCCATCCCCAGCCTCGTACGCCTCCATTTTGGCTGGATCTGAGCCTTTTCTCTGAGATTTTCCCGTCCCTTGTGGCTATCAGAAAAATCTAGATCTAGCTGGATTTCGGTGTCATTTGACATCACTGCCACCATTATTAGCTTCCCCAACTCATCCCTAACAAAACCCATCCATCCCCTAGCCTCGTTCGTCTCCATTTTGGCCGGATTTAAGCATTTTAACCGCAAGTTTCCCCTACCTCGTGGCTGCCGAAAAACCCAGATCTAGCCAGATTCTGTCGTCGTTTGACATTACCACCACTACACTAGCTTCCCCCACTTATCTTCAACAAAACCTATCCATCTCTTAGCATTGTCCGCCTTCATTTTGGCCGGATCTAAGCCTTTTATCCGAGATTTCTCCTCCCTCATTGCTGCTAGAAAAATCTAGATCTAGCTGAATTCTTGCACCGTTTGACATCACTGTCACCACCACTACCTTTCCCCACTCATCCCGACAAAACCTATCCACCTCCTAGCCTCGTTCGCCTCCATTTTGGCCGGATCTAAGCTTTTTCTCCCTATTTTCCCTTCCCTTGTGACTATCGGAAAATCCAAATCTATTTGGGGTTAAAAAGTAATTTACAAACTTATTTGCAAGGGTAGTTTGGTAATAACACTCTCTATATTGTGGTAGAATCTAAAAATCATTCACGGTGTTAATTTAAAGGTGGAAATATGGGATAAATGAAACCAGGGGTGAGAACTTGGATTTTCACTAATATTTGGGTAGGAACATGTTGTTTACTCAAAAAAATAACATAATATAAAAGCAATTATCTTTCTTCAACCCAAACCTCCACCATCAAACCCTCAATTGACAATAAACCTACAACTCAAATCTTCGCCATCAAAACCCAAATTAAACAATAAACCTTAAAAACCAAGTCAAACGATAAAAGATAATGGAAGAAAATCCATTAGCAAAAAAAGTGAGAAGATTGAAGCAGGAGGTTGGTAAAGAAATCCTAAACGGTGGTCGAAAAAACAAAAACAGTGGTCTACTTGGTTGCAACTGAGCCCCTTATGGAAGCTTCATGTTACCAAGCGAGACAGAACGAGACATAAAGTTGCGGCTTACGGCCTTGTTCAGCCTAACTGGCCAGCGCTTAGGCCTCAAACAACGGCTACTCAACACTGTGTAAGGTCAAACGAGGCTACAACTTTCAAAGGTGAATCAAGCGTATCAAGACACTACTATATTAAGAGGGTGCTAACACTAGATTGAATCATTGAAAGAGAGGCTTGATTGTTTATGTATGATGGCCGCTAGATGTGTGTTGTGTCAAGTGTTTGTGATTTGAGTTAGTTGTTTTAAGTAAGGATTAATTTGTTGTGGTTATGAAATTAATTTGGTGTTTTGCTGGTGGTTAACAAATTTCTGCTTGTGGTGAAGAGTTGTTGCTGGCTATGATGTTTGGAAAGGGAGGTTTGACTGGGGCAACGCTTGATGGGTTTGGTTTTTAATTTTAATTTTAAAGTACTATTATTTATAAAAATGGGAGATATTGATCTATTTACCCCCATATCAAGAGCAAGATTTAATCAATTGATAGAGATTTTTTAATCTATTTCACCATTTTGTCCTTTGCCTTTTCAATTTAACGGTGACTTCATAACTTTTAGGGAGGGGTGTAAGTCCAGTCGAGGGAAAAGCTCAAGCTTAACTCAAATTTTGTCTAGCCGAGCTCAAGCTCTAGCAGCTCGGCAATAGTGTGGAACTGAGTTCAATCACATCAATACTCAGTTCACAAGCTTGCGAGCTTCAACAAGCTCGAATCTCGAAAAGGGTATATGATATTTTGAACTAGTAAGAGTATATATAATTTACATGTTTGTTAAGATGACAAACACACCCATAAAAATCAAAGAACTAATATTTGATTGGTCATTGGGGGGCTCGAGACGGCGTGGCAGTAAAGGAATCAAAGAAAGAACAAAAAAAATTAATTGAGTGGTAATAAAAAATCAATTTTCCCTCTCTTTTCTTTAAAATAAAAATAAAGAAACATATTTTCTCTTCCTCCTTATGTTCATCAGATATAAACTTTGGTATAGTGAGAAGATAAAAGGAGCATCTCATAGGTGGTACTTGCATGCCAAGCATTTTCATGTGCGACTAGTAAAAAACCTCCATAGAAGAAACTCCATAACAATCTCTAGGACACTTGAGATTGCGCGAGTTTACTTGTTTGAGGGGTGTAAGCCAAACTTTCAATCTACAATATATTTCCTATCTTTATTGGAACTTGTCTATTTTATTAGCATTTACTAATTACTTTAACTCGTATTACATTGAAATGTCTCAGCCCTTAGGCACCCAACTGTTGTTGGCTGCAGCAGGATAACTAGTTCTAGTTATGCATATGAAAAGGTAAAGTCGTATTTTTCCAGTAAGTAAAGTCGTATATACCGATGGTCTTCTTTTTGGTTGAATTTTTGGCTTGAAAGTTTGATACAGTAAGTAAAGTCGATTTGTTTTATTTTCCTTTAGTTTCTCGATGTTGATACATAAATCTGCACCAACTAGAGTGATATGATCGACCTTGGCGGGATTAGAACTGATGTGTGCATGATTACAGATAATCAATGATGAGCAAATGATAAATGTAAAAAGTAAATGACAAAGAGATTTTTAAAGTGGTTCGGCGAGATAAACTCTTGAGCTCTTGAGGCTACGTCCACTGTTCTTGTATTTATTATGAGAGCTTACAATATGAATTCTATGTAACCCCTTTTACATCATTTGAAGGGCGTATATATACAACGTTTATACAAATGAAAGAGCAAAAATAAAAGGATTACAATTGATTTGAAATGCAACTCCGATATTCTCGCAATTGGCCGTTATGATTGCGCAAAGATTGTTGTTAATCTGATTCCTTTAGAGATATATGAGATTTGGAGTTATCTGGGAATTGGTTGAATGATCACACGAATTGTTCATGACTAGCTTGTGTTGGGTCGAGCTAGAGCTTGACGAGCTTACGCTAGGTCGGACAATCGTTGGAGTCGAGTTGGTTCTGAATCGAGCTACATCCTCACGGTAGCCCGAGCTTGGTGGAAAAATCACACACAACATCTGCCCCCTAGTGTTCAATGCTCGTTTCAGGCTTCAAAGACTATTGCTCGATTTGATATCAAGCTCGACATTATCAGCAGGTCACCGGATGCAGGTTCGGTCGAGCTCCAAGGGTCGACCTCATGCGATCCATTTCCAACCAATTCAACAACACAAGACACTCCAAAAATCAAGTAGAAATTCGGCCAAATTAAAAACATGAACTAAAGCACACTTACTTGCAAATCCGGACCAAGACAAGTAGAAACACTTCAAGCCTAAAGGATTACTCCACCAACTTGAATTGATTCACCACGAAAATCCCCTTGCCAAGACTTGGATAAAAGGGGAAGATCCACATGAACCCTTATTGGATCCATTTGCATGATTCTCAAGGCCCAAACTCTTACACCCTTATTAGTAGACTTAATTAGGATCATTGATCAAGTTTTGATCTAATGAAGTAAGCTTATTTCAATTAATGGAGTGGTTAAAGACATAGATCCTAGAATTAGGGAATTATGTCTCTTTGCATTAAATAGGCATGACCTTGCTTTTTGAATGAATGACTTGTAATATTAGTTAAGTTTATTTTCATTTTATTGTATTTGTCAATTACTTGTTTATCTTTGTATTTGCCTATCTAAAGGCCATTTTGTAATGAGTTGTTTTTCACTTGCATGCCCCAATAAAATCTTATTTTAAAAGGAGCCCAAGTATTTATTAATTTGCCCTTTGAATAATCAATATTATCCAAGGGCCCATGTAAACTAAACTAGTTTACATTAACAACCCATAAGTTTACCCTTTTGCCCTTTAACTATTAAAAGGTTATTTTAGTTCATCTCATTTATCTTAATTCTTTAAGATATAATAATTAAATACAATTAATTATTGCTTGACCATTTTAACCCTTAAAATATCACAAATAATTTTCTATGTAACTATTACCATAGAAATCCTGTCATTACCCTTGGAAGGTGCTAGCCCTCTTCGGATAATCATTTCTCTCTCTTATCCTTCTCTAACTTCTCAAGGCTGTTGGTGTGACCATGTAGGTCCACCATGGATTAGCCGTGAGTTGGTTCTGGATGAATCCAGAAATCTGTCCGGAGGCCCAACGACTATGGTAAACATCTACCAATGTGTCATAGTCCATAAACCACGATGAAGAAATACTTCATCGAACCCATTTCAGATCATATGTACCATGCAAGTAAAGTCCCTCCATTGATATATCCTAATTGAGTACGGATTCAAGGAACGTCAAAATCCTAAACTCGATCTTCTACCGAATCATCGATCAATATGTCTGGAACTTGTCATCACAAACTTGTTTTCGTATGACTAATAATAGACTCTAGCCAAAGATTCTGATTTCTGACATTTATCGACGTTCATCCAGGAACTCGAATCCGGATGGAGTCAGCGGTACTCTTGATCCTATATTTTCGAGTCAATGGATTCCTTCTTGACCATTGTTCGTTTCCGCATATGAACAACGCATGACCGAATGAGCTTTATCATACGAAACATGACCAGTCTTGTACTTATACACCGTATGAACCATACGCATTTGTATCGGATCTGACCACAATGTCTCAAGTCAAAGGACTACATCGTGCACTGATATAACCAAACGATAAATCATTGACTACATGTTTTTTCAAGTGATTTGTTGTTATTCGGTCACGTTCGAAAAATAGTTCACCAACCACTAATCCATACTAATGCCCCAGTGACATGACTATCATCGTCATCTGTACTTATATCAACTCATGATATCTTTCGGAAGCATCAAGTATGCCTACTATGCAATATAGTTGCCCAAATTATATAGCTTCCGTAGGGAACCTTTTGATAATTCATTTACCGATTAATTGAATCATCTAGACAATTCATATACATACTTTATTTTAAATGCATGACTGAATAAATGAAGCAATTTATATAGATGAATTGAAGAACTCTTTCTTCTATTATTTATGATATATTGATACAAGACAAAATGCTCTGAAACCAACAACACGAATGGTTTCTAGGGCATACACTAATATATACTTATAGAAAATACATTTCAACGGGTTGGTCGATGTCCCAAAGAAGGTCTCGCATTGGGACTCGTAATTTTTCTTCTACAAAGCCTGGAGACTGGCGTTTTCGCTTTGGAAGCGAGTAAGACTTCGACTTCCCCTGCGCGTGAGGATCACTTTCAAACTTTGTGTTCTAGCTAACTGAGTTGTTTTGCTTTGTAGTTAACGTAAAGCAAAACTATCTCCTTGTCGCGAGCTTGCAGAGGCTCCAACGTTTCAGCGATCTTCCCGACGGACAGTGTAATATTAACGAGATCATCATGCTTCCTCACTTAAGGGCATACGGCTTCTATCGGGATGACGCTAAGTTTCTCACCATTCTCAAAAAAGGTTTAAGTTATCATTTGCTCACGCTTATTTTTCCTGCGCGGATAAATCGCTCATCGTTTGCTTCTCTTTTTTGTAAAAATGTGGGCTGAGAAGCCAAAAGGCCTTAATAAGTAGGCGACAGCTTCAGCGGCTGCCAAGAAGACATCGACTGCTTTGGCGATGAAGCAACCCGCTGACATTACTAGCATGAAACAAGACGAGGATGAGCTTGGGGAAGGCCCAAGCGCAAAGAAGCCCGCGACTGCCTCGAAGGCAGTTGGTGGGAAAAGTGCCCCTGAGCCCCAAAAAAGGCCAATAAAGAAAACACTTGAGTTGACTGGGGTCTCGGGGAAGCAGAAGGCACCCGAGTAGCACGACGACTCGAGTAAGAAGAAATCGATCGAGCCTTTGGGGGACTCGAGTAAGCAAAAGGTGGTCGAGCAGTAGATTGGCTTAGGCAAGGAGGTCGTCGTGCAGGCTGGTGGCCCAAAGAAATCAGCGGCCAAGGATTCAGCCAAGAAGAAGGAGTAAGTCTAACTCGTCTCGATCGGGAGATAAGAAAATGAACGAAATAGCTCAAGCCACGGTTGATGCGCTAATCAATCAACCTCCCGACCATATCAACGTTGGGGCCGCAACTGGCAGGGATGGTGTCACCCCGCGAACATTCGCGGGCGTTAGGGACTCGCCTCTCACTCATGTGCTAGCCTTGGTGTGCAGTTATGCGGTAAAGGTATCTGTAGTTCGCCCCTCTTTTCTTTTATTCGTATGCTATCATTACTTCTTGCTGACTTTCCATCTTATGTTTTTAAGGCTGCCATGGCAAGCAGGCTTCTCTACGATGAGTGTTATCCTACATTGGAGGGCACTCATAAAGGGTGGCAATCGGAGAAGACAGTGAAAGAGGACACTCTGGCCAGGGCCGAGGTTGTAGAGAAAGAGAAGGAAGCCAAACAGGTTAAGCTTAAACAACTCAGAGAGGAAATGGCTACCTTCGGGGTCAAGGAAAGGGAGTTCCTTGACAAGCTTAAAGCAAGTGAGGTCGTGCGAGCTAAGGCTAAAGCCGAGGCAACTGAGGATGATAAGAATTTGGCACAACAATGAGGTGCCAATAACAAACTGAATTCCGAGCTTTCCATGGCTCAAAAAGCTGCCTCTGATTGGGAGGCCAAGTTCAAGCAGTCCTCGCTCGACCTTGCCTAAGAGGTGGAAGGTCGATGGAAGGCCGAAGCTGAGGCCGGGCAACTCAGACTTCAAATTGAGGAGTTGAATGAGGCCATCACTACTCCGGCTTGGCAGACGTCGGTCTTCCTCATATAAAAGTTGTAGGATGTTGCAACCCTCAATCGACTTCTCTTTCCTTCTGCGAGCTTATCAGAGAGAGGTTAAAAGGATAAAGGTCGAAGCTCAAGGAATGGCCTACGTATACTCGGATGACTTCGAGGATGATAACGAGGGCCAGGAAGAGGTCGAGGAAGGCGGAGAGGAGATTAGTCCTAAACAAGAAGTCGAGGATCCAACTCTCCTGTCTACACTTCCCCCAAGAGTTGTCGACCTACCCCTGGGCGAGGCTTCCAATCTTAAAGAGGTCGTTACCCTTCCTTCCGTCGAGGATCCGTCTCTTCCAGTTGGTGACGATCTCCTTAAACCAGTCGAGGTTGATGCCCCGCTCCTCCAGCTACCTGAAAGATCATATATTTTTTCTTTTTTTCTTTTTATTTTTTTATTAGAATGTAATAGAACTTTATTAATGAAAAGAAGATATTTCAATATATCCTCATCGAGCAAAATTTTTTATAATCCTACAGAATCATTTCCATCATCCAAATTGGACTTGTAATAGATGATCTAAATTTGCTCCAAGTTATGCATAGCTCTTTTCTTGAAGAGCTTTTTCAGAAATGTGCAAGGAAATCTTATGCAACAATCAACTCCAATTTCAGATCCATCGTCCGTTTCGAGTTTTGGTTGCCAGCTTAAGGCCGATTTCCTTCGACATATTTTTCTTGAATTTTTTCAAGTTTAACTTCGCCAATTTGGGATATTTCACCTTTATATAGTTGGATTTTGGTGTGGCCTTTTAAGATAAGCTGCCTTTTTCCCAGATGCTTGACTTTGAGTTTTCTTTTTTTTTTAATGCTATCATGTAGGTTGTGATCTTTGAAGCGATGAATAAATGCTAAACAAGTTAAAACATCGATAATGAACAAAGGAAGATTATGAACAATACCTCTTTTATTGATAAAGCATTTTATTCGTGAACGACCTTACAATAAATGATTAAAAGAAAGACATAGGTGGAACCCGAGGTACTCATTGGTAATACCTTCGCAAACGACATTCCAGGCTCATAGTATTGCTTCGTTGTTAAGGTGTTCCAAGTGGAAAGATCCTGGTGCGAGTTTTTCAGAGATCCTGAAGAAACCTTCCTATTGGGGCCTAAGTGGCCCCAAGTTCAGGTTTTGGGTACCCTGGACGACCTTCCTGAGAACTAGGTCACATATTTCAAAGTTTCTACTTTTGACTTTAGTGTTGAAGTATCATCTGGCTCACTGCTGATATGAGGCAAGCCTTAACTGAGACTTGGCCTGGTGCTCTTCGATTAGGTCTAGCCTCAGGTGGAGAAGGTCTTCATTTACTTTCTCATTGAAGACTTCCCTTCGGAACGAACTAATTGCCACTTCAACAGAGGTCATTGCTTCACACTTGTATGATAGAGAGAACGGGGTTTTGTTAGGAAACGATCTAAACCCATGGCAGCGGAAAACAAAAATAAAACAGCGATCGATTCCATTTTAAGCCAAGATCAGGATACAGATATTACAGATAATATGTTAAATCAAATATTCTGCAGAATATGAAAGATCAAAGTAAAGATTGGAGTTCATAAGCACGTTTGGAGGTTCCTTCAAACTTGTCTATGACTAGGTTCGCTACCGATTCAAAGTAGAATCGAACCAGTGGTAGTCCACACGAAGATAACCCAGAGAGCTAAAGAGGGATTTGCTAGATCCTCTTTAGCCTTAAGAACCAAATAAATTTGATTCAATGAAAATAAAGTGGCGTGGGGTAGAGAGAAAGGGGCTGGAGCTTTTCAATCAATGAATATAAAATGACTTAATGAAAAGTGTTTTTTAATTCATAGAACACATGCACTTATATAGTGCATGTGAAACCTTATTCCACTTAAGAATAGGCTTAGACACCAACCCAAACAGCCCCTATTAGATTTTTTTTATTTTAATTATTATTATTTCAATTCAATTCAATTAATAAACGTAAAAAATATATTAACATTTAACAATAACAATAACAATAATTCATTTAAATATATGCGTACACATATTTAAATATAATCTCACTTATTTAATTTTAATATCAAATTAAATAAAGGCAACAACCTCAGCAAATTTAATTGCACTGTGAGATTACCAAAATACCCTTTTGCCTAAAAAGACGAAAACACCTTTTACACAAACTGATTCTTAAATTATCTTCTATGTGTGTGACCCGTAGGCTCCTCATCATATCGGCAGTGTGTAGTATCGCGATTAATACGAATTAATCGCCTCACTACACACAGACCAAGATTGGCCTTTAGCAAAACATCATGGCCACCCGATAGATTTGGATTCAGCGAAGTGGCTACCTGTCAATGATATGGTTACCGTGTAATTCAATCCTTTCAGCATCTATTATCTCTTCGAGACCGAGGCACAGAAATGATGTCAACCTCAATTACTCTCGATCTGTATGTATTCAGTTACTAGACCAATGACCGAAATTATAAACTGGATTGAGCAACAACTCAATCTTACTGTGGCCACAGTTTTAGTGTCATTGTCATTTACTGAATTGCGCCGTGAGATAACTTATCCCGTACCCGGGAGTGATGAATCCTTCGATCCACCATAGTCTTAACACACTCCTTGATGTAGCCAATCACTATCGTATTGACAGCTTTGAATAGAACTGTGTTGGGCTAGTGTCAAACTACACCAATCGGTGTATAAGGCGCTCTGGTGATCTCAAGTCTAAGGATCACATGTACCACCATTCGTTAGAGGATTTGTTCCATAGACACTAGGGTTACCATCCATATGGAATCCTCTAGTGGGTCAGTCCAATGAACTTGCCTACAACAAGCACCCATGTGTTGCACCAGGTTATCTCCAAACAACCTTGACAAATGAGATCAGTCATTTCCCTTAGATAGGGTCGTTCAACATTATGATAGCCTTACCGTATTATCTGTGCTATTACTTCAGAATAATACTGGGGTTGCAAACGTTTCTAGAATGGCTACCATATGTGCTCATAGGGTTCTCACTATCAACATTTAAAATACTTGATACAATCGTCACGATTCTACCATTCCAAGGACATATATCAATACATACAATATGATTTACGCGATATAGTATAAAATTCCTTTTATTCATTATTGAACATTATTACAAATAGTCAATTCTACAATAATTGATTGGCTCTAGGGCACCAACTCTAACAGGTTACACCAATCGAACTCTTGGCTATCGTTTTGTAGGACCATAAGGCTTCGGGCAACTCTTCAGCCCATCTTCCCTTTAAGGCGTCAAGCTTCTTTTTAGTGGTGTGCTTCATGACCTTGTTTACAGCTTCCACTTGACCATTAGCTTGAGGCCAATAAACAACGGTGAAGCTCTTCTTAATGCCGAGTTTCTCGCATAAGAATCTGAAGTCTTCATTGTCGAACTGCTTCCTGTTGTTGGTTATTATGGTGTGGGAGATTCCAAACCGTCAAATGATGTTTTTGTAGAAAAAATCCTTTAGCTTGTTCGATGTGATGGTAGCCAAGGGTTCGGCCTCTGCCCACTTGGTGAAGTAGTCAACGGTAACTACTGCAAAATTAGGTCGATGCCCCAGATTGTAAATGGCCAAGGGCTTGTTAGAGTAGTCAATTCTTGAGGTGGGGCTCGCGTAGTATCTACAAACCTCTGGCATCTATCACTTTTGCGCACATAGTCTGCTGCATCATTGAAAACTGTTGGCCAATAATACCCTTGGTGAAGCACTTTGTATGCTAGAGATCTTCCTCTTGCATGGTTCCTATAAATTCCCTATGGATCTCCCTCAGAACATAATCCGCGTCCTCGTGGTCGATACATCGCAGCAACGATACATTGAATCCGCATTTGTATAATTTATCATTGGTGAGTGTGTATTGAGCTGCCTTTGTGTAGAGTGTTCGAGCTTCAGTTCTCTTTTCTAGCAATGTAACATCCCTTAGGTAGGCAGTGATTGTGTCCATCCAACTGTATCTCTGACTCGTTGCTAAGACTGGTTCTTGTGGAGCGGAGATGTTTGGTCTTGGGAGGAACTTAACTGGAATGGAATTAGTTTTAACTTGGTTCAATACAAAGGCTAAGAAGGCTAAAGCATCAAATATCGAGTTCTTCTCCTTTGGGAGCTGGAGAATTGTGAAGGATCTGAATTGCTTGAGCTCGGTTTCCACTAATTGGAGGTAGGACGCCATCCTATCTTCTTTCATCTGGTATTCCCTAGTAATTTGGTGGACTATGAGTTGTGAATCACTCTAAATTTTAATGGACTCGTCCCCCATTTCCTTGGCGAGGTGGATCCCTGCGATCAACGTCTTGTACTCAACCTTGTTGTTAGAGGCGGCAAACTCGAATCTTACTGCGACTTTGATTAGGTTTCCCTCTAGACTTTCGAGCAAAAACCCTGCTCCTGTCCCTTTCTCATTCGAGGAGCCATCCATATATAGAGTCCATTGCCATAGGTCATTGAGCTTTGGTTTCTGTTACTTGACTTCTCTAAAGGTATTTGCCCTTGGTGGGCTTAGTTCACCTTTCGGCTGATAGGAGAATTCTGATATGAAATCTGCCAAGACTTGACATTTAATTGCTGTCCTCGGGACGTACTTGATATCGTGCTGACTCATTTCCATTGTATAGTGGATCAGTCTACCTGATGTCTCGGGCTTTTGCATTATTTTCTTTAGGGAAAAATTGGTCAGCACGTGAATGAAGTGCGCCTAGAAATAAGGCTGCAGCTTCCTAGCAGCGATGATAAGGGCAAAGGTGAGCTTCTTTATTTCAAGGTATCTCATCTCAACATCGAGCAGCCTCTTGCTCACATAGTATACCGACCATTGCATTCCTCTTTCTTCGCATATCAATGCCGTACTGACAGCGGACTTCGATACCGATAAGTATAATAGCAATGGCTCACCCTTGACGGGCTTTGACAACAAAAAAGGTTGTCTTCGATGTTTCTTCAGCTCATGGAAGGCTCTTTCACACTCCTCTGTCCACTTGAAACCTTTCCTCCCCTTCAAGGTCTCAAAGAATGGTAAGCATCTCTTTGTGGCTCGGAGACAAACCTGCTGAGTGCGGCCACACGCCCCGTCAAGTTCTATACCTGCCTTATACTAGTCGGGCTTTTCATATTGAGCAGAGCTTGAATCTTCTCTGTGTTGGCTTCTACACCCCGTTGGTTTACGAGGAAGCCCAAAAATTTTCTTGCTCACCCTAAAAGCACATTTTAAGGGATTGAGCTTCATTTGATATCTCTTGAGGATGTTAAACATTTCCCTTAGATGCTCAATATGGCTTTTGACCAATTTTGACTTGACGAGCATGTCATCAATGTATACCTCTATAGTCTTGCCAATTTGATAGGCGAACATCTTATTTACCAAATGCTAGTAGGTTGCCCCAACATTCTTGAGGCCAAATGGCATAACTCTGTAACAATAAATTTCACAATCAGTAATAAATGAGGTATGTTCCTCATCAAGCTAGTATATTGGGATTTGGTTATATCCCGAGTACGCATTCATAAAGCTAAGTAGTGCATTTCCCGCTGTCACATCTACAAGTTGGTCGATCTGTGGTAACAAAAAACTGTCTTTTGGACAGGCTTTATTTAGATCCATGAAGGCGACGCAAGTTCGCCACTTGCCATTCAACTTCTTAACCAGGATTAGGTTGGCAAGCCAATCCGACTACTTCAATTCCCTAATGAAGTTGATATTCAAGAGTTTGTCAACTTCATCCTTGAGTGCTTTGGAGCACTCTGCTTCCATAGACCTTCTTCTCTACCTTATCGGCGGAGCTTTCAGGTCAATGTTCAACTTGTGATACATTACCTCGAGACTGATCCCACCATATCCGTATGCACCCATACAGAAACGTTGAGGTTTTTCTTCAAAAACCCCACCAGGCTGTAGACCACGTCTTTGCTCAGGCTACTGCCAACTTTTAGTATGTAAGTTGGATCTTCCTCACTGACACATATTTCCTGCAGCTCTTCCATTGGCCTTGTTGCGGGCTCCTTTTTATGGATGCGAGGATCAATGGTATCCTCGAGAGGCCTAGGGTTTGGCTCAGATTTTTCAATAACCATTGTTCTTGGGAGCGGCTATTTATGTGCAACATTTATAGTCCAGTTGTAACATTCCTGAGATTCCTTTTTGCAGCTTATGACTGTTGCGACTCCCTTGGGAGTCGGAAACCTCATTACTTGGCAGCGCACTGAAGTGACTGCGCTAAAATTGTCTAAGAACAGTCTTCCAAGGATGACCTTGTACGTGGTTGGGCAGTCTACCACTAGGAATTCAGTCATCATCAATCTGATTTTGGGCTCTGCCCCTAGAGTTACTGGGAGGTCGATTGTCCCCTTGGGAATCAAGCTGCCCCCAGTGAATATATAGAGTGGTGAAAGGCTCGCCCTCAAATCTCTCTCTGTGAACCTTATTCCTTGGAAAGCTTCCAAGAAAATGATGTTCGCTGCACTCCCATTATTGACAATCACCCTTAGCACTTTGGTATTGTCGATTTTGGCTGCGATTACGATCGCATCATGATTGTGGCGAGGGGATTCTTTGCATTCCTCGACTATGAATCCTACTACCTTGTTCTTTTGTCTAGGTCACTTAGACAACTTCTGTTCACAGCTCATTATCCGGGGACCAAGTTTGTTCTGGCCTCTCGAGCATATTGCTCGTGAGCGCGCCTTAAGTTCCCCGATATATCGGGCCCCCCGTAGATCATGCCCACCAGGACTTCATTGTTGGTGTTTGACGGAGCTTGCTGAACCTGGTTTTGGACTTGGTTGTTTTGGTCACTAGGATTTTTGCGAGCTAGTGCCACCTTAACAAATTTTTTTAAGTGGCCCCTTCTTATCAGGTCTTCAATGGCATCATTTAAAGCCCAACACTTGTTTGTGTTGTGCCCAACGTCCCGTTGCTATAGGTAATACTTTTGCCGATCTCTTCTGCCTATAGCCCCCCTCATTCTTTCTAGAGCGGGCAGTCCCTTCGCCTCACAAGAGACTTCGTAAATGTGGGCTATGTCTTGCGTGAGGGGGATATATTCTACATATCGTGGGAAGGGTTGTCTGTCCTTGCGGTTATCTGTTCTTTGTCTTTTTTGGGACCTGTTGCAATCCCTATCATTACAGTCTTGGCCCTTGCGCTTGTCTGGTGGGCAATCCTGTTGCTTGTTTGGGCCTCCTCGGGTCAAGTTTCTGGTCAATGCTGCCAGCGAGCTTTCTACCCATTGGTGTTTTACAGCCATTTGGTAAAACTTGGTTAGGATCACGTGATCTTCACTCTAGAGTTCTTTCCACAGCTCCGTGTTTGGCCTGATCCCTACAATCAACAAAGTTTAGATAGACTTTTTGGGTGCATCCGTAACCTTCACTTGTTTGTTCTGGAACCTCGTTAAATATGAGGTCAGTGTTTTGTCTCTCTCTTGACGAATGTTGCTCACGTAGCTGAGCGACATTGCGAACTATCTCCTCGCTTGAAATTGCTGTAAGTACAGTGAAGAGAATTGTTGCCAGGAACTGATGGAGTTCGCCTTAAGTCTAATGTACCACCTCTTGGCATCCCCTACCAATGTGATTATGAAGTAACGACACTTCACCAAGTCACAAACCTAGTGTAGCTCCATCAGGTCATTGAAATTGTTGAGGTGGTCTCTAAGGTTCCCTTTCCCGTCAAACTTACTCTCTGGCGTCTTGAATCCTTGTGGAAGTAAGGCCTGGTGAACCTCCTCCATGAAGGGGGAACTCACTATTTCTTCCATCGCGCTGTTTTGGCAGGCCTTTAGATTGTTGAGCATTTTTTGCACATGATTTAAATCTTCATTGTGGTTACCCTGGTTGGCTTTGTTTAACCTTACTTTGAGCAAGTGAGTTTGCAAGTCTGTGGCTTGCGAAGCCCCTCCATTATACGCATTGATGCTTGAAATTGAGTCATGATGGCTAGGTTGATAAGTGCTATCATGCTCATGGGTGTGTTACTTGCGACGTCGATTATAACTGGAATGTCAGTCACTGTCGGATTGGCGCACATGACTCATCTAGCGAGCCTGCGAGGATTAAGCTTGTCTTGGGTGTGGGTTAAGACCGGCATGCTAACTCTGGGGATATCGTCGAGCGTCTTGGGGGTGACCGCTGCTTTCGTTCTCACCCAGTGGTTGCTTCCTTGGCCGCCTCCCAAGGTTAGTTTTCTAGCAGGATTCACACTCGTGAGCAAAGTGGAGTTTATGATGTTGGGGGTATCGGTCGCCACTTGGCGCCGATGAGCCGAACTGGCCACCTGCTGAATTCATACCTATTGGGGTGGCACTAGTGAAGCGTGGCTGATCAAGGTTCTAAGCAGTTGGTTGCTGATTTCTCAGCTCAGCCATGTTTGTTGCATCACTTGTGCAACCATTGTTCTGATTATCTCCACCAACTAGCCGTTTTTGGGGTTTGACATCCTTGCCCCTTGATTATTCGTGACGTACTGAGTTAGCGGCACAGGTGGTCGATGTCCAGCGGCGTCTTATTGCACCTTTTGATGGGTGGTTTCCATGTTTCCACGTTTTCGTGGATTCTGGTGATGGTCTTTGATTTGGTACACACTATTCTGATCCTGGATTGAGTAGGTTTCTATGGCCATTCACTAGAATTTCTGAGATGTTGGCGGGGCCCTCCTTTTAGCACCAACATATTGATATAGAAATCTGCACCAATTAGAATGATCTGATCGACCTTAGCGGGTTCGAAACTAATGTGTGCGTGATTATAGATAATTAGCAATGAGAAAATGATAAAGGTAAAAAGTAAATGACAAAGAGATTTTTAAAGTGGTTCGGCGAGATAAACTCTTGAGCTCTTGAGCCTACGTCCACTGTTCTTATATTTGTTGTGAGAGCTTACAATATGAGTTCTATGAGAGTTTTCTAACCCCTTTTTCATCATTTGAAGGGGGTATATATACAACAATTGTACAAAGGAAAGACCAAAAATAAAAGGATCACAATTGATTTGAAATGCAACTCCGATATTCTCATGATTGGGCACTGTGATTGAACAAAGATTGTTGTTAATCTGATTCCTCCCGAGATATCTGGGATCTGGAGTTATCTGGGAATTGGTTGAATGATTGCACGGATTGTTCGCGACTAGCTTGTGCTAGGTCAAGCTAGAGATCGACGAGCTTACGCTGGGTTGGACAATCGTTGGAGTTGAGTTGGTTCTTAATCGAGCTACATCCTCGCGATAGCCTAAGCTTGGTGGAAAAATCAAACACAACACTCGGCAACCAAACGAAGTGCGAATTCTAATCATTCTCCACTTTTCATATAAATTGACTAACACAAAGTTGAGCTTCTGCCAAGCTTTAGCTAGCCTTTTATGTGCCGAGCTTGAGCTCAAGCTCAAGATCTCAAGCCCGACCAAGCTCGAGCTCAAGATCTCAAGTTTGGCCGAGCTCGAGCTCAACACTATAGCAACCGAGCCGAGTTCAAGCAACCAGATACTTAGCTTAGCTTGACTCGTTTACACCTCTACTTTCGGGTAATGACAAGGAGTATAAGGTTATTCGCTGGGGATGTTATATTAATGGAAAAAAAGATTATCTTGAAGATTATTAGGAATATTTAGGGAAATGTGCTTGGTTGGTTGGAATAAATTGGTGACTATGTTATATTAATATGTTTGGTTGGGAGGAATAAATTGGTGGGTAGGTTATTTAAATTACGAAATTGTCCTCTAATTAAATATATATCAACCCATTTAAGATGAATTTGCGTACAAATAAAGAAACCCACTGGACTTTGAGGGCCAGCACCTCCCCAACCCGTTTCCTTTTTTAACAATTTACGAATGATCCAGATAGATCCTTCCATTCTCTTTTATTCTTCATACTCTCTTACTATAATCGAATTCAGCTCCTAATCAATCAACACTTGCCATTTGTCACTCTCTCATAAACCTAACACCACCCACACCTCACGCATATAGTCTGATAATTAGTCCCTCATTCCCTTTTTTACACCTTTATTTTTCCTCCCATACACTAATGTGTTATTGGTCTCATCACACTCATAACAGCAATCACCATTCACCAAATCAAAATCAACACAACAATCACCATTCACTAAATCAAAATCAACACAGTAACATCACAATATCCCTCATAACAACAATCACCATTCACCAAATCAAAATCAACACAACAATCACCATTCACCAAATCAAAATCAACACAGCAACATCACAATATCCCTCATAACAACAATTACCATTCACCACTAAATCATCATAGCAATCACACTTCTAACATTACTTGCAATTCACCATTAAAACAAACAAATCAATAAACTAATAAAACCTTTAATGACAGGTGAAGCACTAAAAAAACTATATATTTACAAACCTGCGGATATATGTTGGAGGGTCAAACAATCTACTCAATCCCTTCAGATGAAGAGATAGGAAGGGTAATCTCCAGTGGTTCCTCATCCGTCTAAAACATATATAGGAAAAAATCAGAAAGTTTAAGGTTAGAGTAAAAGAAAAGTATATTCAAAATAAATGAGACATAAAACAGTAATAATTTAAGGGTTAATTGAACTTACTTCGTTAATCTTCGTTAGTCCGAGGAGATTGCAACACCAATCACCTCTACATAGTAGTGCTTGCACTATGTCCGGAGACAGTTGAGATCTGTAATTGTCAATAACTCTACTTCCCGCACTAAAGGTAGCCTCTGAAGCCACCGTGCTAATAGGAACGATAAGTATATCATGAGCCACCTTACATAACACTGGATATTTCAAACTATTTGCTTGCCACCACTTTAAAGCATCGAACGCCTCATAATCCACCTGACACTTATAACATGACTCTTCGAAATAGGAATCTAACTTTGATTTTTTCGGGGTAATAGTTTCAATTACGTCCGCATAATTTATTAAATCTGACCAACCAGAAGAGTCATCATTTGCATTCGTCCCATTCCTACTCCCACTCCCCCTAACCTGCCTGGTTGTAGGCATATGTCGAACAACAAATGATTGATTGTCGACCACATATTCCCTATACAACTCGTACAAGGCATCCTGAACTGTTGTAGAATGAGCCCGTGCTTCAAGATTACCATAAATCTTGGGGAAAGCATAGTCCAACACTCTCATTTTGCACGTAGGGTTTAGAACAACAGCTATAGACATCAACAAATTGCACTCCCCCCTATATTTATCAAATTTCCCTTTCATCTTCCTCACCATGGTCCTCACCAATTCACTTTCATCCTCAACATGTTTATCCAACAAAACTTTCACCTTACAAATCTTGACAAGAAATCTATTTGATGTTAGATATTCAGACCCTGAAATGATGTTAGTGGTAACATTGAAAACATTCAAAATTTCACAAACTCTCTCTATTTTATCCCAATCTTCATCAAGGGCACAAGAAGTGAAATGCTGGTCTCTTTCAAAGTATCTTGGAAACACCCTTTGGAATTTTAGTGCAGTTGCCAACATCTCATAAGTTGAGTTCCACCTCGTTTTACAATCCAATATCAACTTTCTATGAGGCAACTACAATTGCTGCACAATTTCTGAAAAGATTTGTTGTCTACTCTCTGATTGATTGATGTAGTAGACACTATCACGGACGTCTTTGATAATGTGTCTAATCTGATTAAGACCATCTTGCACCATTATATTTAATATGTGGGCGCAACACCTAACATGAAACAACTTTCCCCCACAAAGAAGCTTCTTGGTTACATAAAAGTTTTCCTTTAGAACCTTGATTGCCATGTCATTAGTGGACGCATTATCAATTAATATCGTGAAGACTTTGTTCTCAATTCCCCATTCTGCAAACAGTTAAATATGCTATCAGCAATCTAGACACCACCGTGAGGAGGCGGTAAACGAACAAAACTAAGCACATGTTTGTTCAACCTCCAATTAGTATCTATCCAATGCCCCGTCACAACCATGTACTCAAGTTTCTAATTACTTGAATTCCATAGATCAGTAGTCAAACTAATTCTATCAATAATCTTCAAAACAGCCTTCAACCTCTTCTTTTCCATTTCATACACCTTCAGACAATCATTTTTACTTGTGAAGCGTGATATTTTTTCTCAACTAGGCGTCCCATATTTTAGCAAATTATTAAAACCCTCTTACTCGACAACTTTAAATGGGTGCTCATGCATAAGCACCCATTGCGCTACTAGTTCCCTCATTTGAGCCATCTCAAACTTCCCACCTATAAGAGGAGGCAGCGAACTACCTGTCGCCATTGCATCTGTAGCTGGAAAGTTCAACTGTTGTTGTTGATTATTGAAAACCCTTCGCCTTAGACACCCCTTCAAATGTCTAGCAAATTGAGTAGTGCTTCCAGTTGCATTAATGGACACTTTGGCCTTACAATGGATGCATTATGCCTTATTCGTATTGTCGGGTTAAAGAACCTGTCTAAATTCTACCCATATAGGAGATGTCTTCGCTCTTTTCTTCCTTTGGAATGGTTATCAACATCATCATTTTCTTTTTGAACAACCAGACTAGTACCACAAGTTGCATTTACAGTTGGATCCGGATTACTTGTTAGGGTTTGAACTGGTGAACTTGAGTCAATCAATGTGGGTCGGCTACTAGATGAGCCTTCCATACCTATAATGGAAGAATAAAGCAACTATTTGCATTTATACGAAATATAAAAATCAAGCAACTATATATGTAATTGAATGCATTTCAACCTATTAAAGTACAAGAATGATGTGATTGTAACTGTGTAACATGACTGATAATGATAGGAACCCTGATTGTTTCCACTTCCAGAATTCAATGACTAATGCAAAATTGATTTTTCCAAATCTAAACCGGCCAAGTAGATTACTCTAAATCAGTAGACTTACAATTTCCCCCTAAACCCAAACTCTCAACTCCAACACAAAGATGACGCAAAACCAAACAAACTAAAACTACAAGTTTGCAACCAAAATCATCCAAAATGACATAACAACAAAAAAGCTTCCAAAATCCAAACTTTCAACTCTAGCACAAAGATAATGCAAAACGAAAACTGCAGCTTTAAAAAAAAATTAACAAATTCATTTAAACTCACTTAACAACCGGATTGGGTCAAGATTAGTAGCTTTAGCACGATGGAGATGACAACGATAGCGAATGGTAGCGGAGAAGTGGTCGACTATGGCGGCATGACTAATTTACAAAAATGGTTTTCAGTGGTGATTTTTGAATGGGATGTTTGGGTATTTTAGAGCTAAGGAAGTGATTGGAGAGTCCACAATGATCGTGACGGTGTATGACAGTGGTAGAGTCATCGTCAGTGACAGCATGGGGGAGAGATTTGATTTTTGATGTCGGGGTCTCGAGGACTTAGAGTTAGGGTTCAGTTGAATAAAAAATCCCAAATTGATTTGGGTTTATCGTTTATGTCTGAAGTGTGAATGAGGGTTGTTTGTCATTTTTAATTAAAACAACGTTTAAAATCTTGCAAATTGGCCCTCAGAGCTCATTGAAGCTCGCGAGCCTGACGAGCCAAGCTCGGCTTGATACTATTTACGAGTCACTCGAGCTTGCGCTCGACTCGACTGGCTTTGAGTCGAATTTGAGCTTTTGACGAGCCAAGCTCGAGTAGCTCGCGAGCTACTCGACTTGTGTCTCATCCCTATCAGCAACCACTGTTGGCCGCCAGCAACTGGCAACCTAACGATGTATGAGAGCCTGTAAATGGCCTATGTGCTCTGATCTGGCCGGAAATGGCCAGATCGTGACATATCTGGTCATTTTCGGCCAGATCTGTCGATCTAAACCCTAATCTGTTATGATCTGGTCGTTTTTTCGGCCAAATATGTTATGATCTGGCCATTTTCGACCAGATCTCTAGCCGAAAATTTCCATATCGGTGCACAGCGGCCATTTCTGGCCTTCAGTGCATCGTTCCACCGACGGTGATGGCTAGCTGGCCAGCAGTAGGTGGGTGGGGGTGGTGGCTTGGGTGGGTTGTAATTTGTTTTGAATTCAAGGGTAATTTTGTCTAAAAAGTTAATTAATTAGTAAAAACCAGATTCATGTAAATTGATTTTAAAAGAAGGGCATTATTGTCCAAAATTTTTATTAATAAGGGATAAAATTATAACAAAAATAAGATAACCAAGTAATCTTACAATAACTACGAAAATAGAGGTAATCAAATTACCTCCAATATTAAAAACAGTAACTACTATTGGTAATAAAAGATTATAAGAATCTTATATTACTTGACAAACAAAAGAGGTAATCAAGTAATATAAGATGACATAATCTAAGTAATCCTATATAACCCCCAACCAAACGCCCCCAAAGGGTTTAGAGATAAACCTCAAAGGGTTTACAAAATTCTCTCTTATTTATTTAATAAACTTAATTTCATTTTCTTATAGGAGATTGTTTAGTATTAAATCATCCATGCCTTGAGAAAGTATTAAATACCCCCATAATAAGGTGTTTTAATACTTTATGAAAGAGGTAGATGAGTTTAATCTTAAGCGATCTAAAAAAGGAAAGAGAAATGAAGTCTTATGTAATATGAAAATTATGCTTAGACTTTTGTAACATAATTTCTTAACTTAAACTAAGACAATAAATTTACAATCCTCCTTTTAAATCTAATATTTAAACTTATTCAAACACTATTGTTCCAAACTTTATTGTTCCAAACTTTATTGTTCCTTATTTAGAAGAAACTCTAATATACAATCATTCATTGTCACTACTCAAACTTCAATTCAAGGACAATGATGAAAACCTCAATCTTTTGAGATACTAAAATCAAAGTTTAACCAATATTATTGTATTTTATTTATTTATGCTTTCATCTTTGTTGGTGGTATTTTTTTCCCTGAAAATATTCTTAATGTATTCTTTGGGTTCAAGCCTCTAAACACGCATTGGGTCTCATAGGTGTACCGGGATTAGGCCAAACGTGATAGCAGTCAGCAGGGGAGGAGGTCCAGGGAATTGGAAACCCGAGGGGAGATACTAAGCCTCCGTTTGGTTGGTTTTTGGGAATACTATTATTAGTATTCCCAAAAAAGTTAAACAGTAAAATGCCCAAAAACTCACAATATTATCCAATATTATTCAACTTTTTTTAAACCCTCTAATTTTGTTAATTTAATTAAATACCCCTAAATATTTTTTTTTCAAAATTGCAAAAACACCCCTAAACCCACATTATACCAAATTCTGGCCACCACTGCCGAAAGTTGGCCAGAATATAGTAGGATGGCACACTACCGGCTGGATCTTGCCGGTAGTGCTCTGATCTAGCCTTTTCCGGTTAGATCCATGGTGGATCTGGCTGGAAAATGCCAGATCTAAGGTTTTGACGATCAGATCTTTGGCCGTAACCAGACGTCAACGATGGCTAACATATGGTCGTCGTTGACCATCAACGACGGCCATATCTTTGGCCATCGTTGACGAGCAAATGCGGCCAGATCTAGCCGTAGATCTGGCCTTTGCCGGCCAGATCCACCATGGATTTGGCCGGAAAAGGCCATATCGGCGCACAACTGGCAAGATCCAGCCGGTCATGCGTCGATACGGCGACTCCGGTCATCCTCCGGCGATGGTGGCCAGCTGTCCGTATTTGATGAATGGGTTGGGGGTGTTTTTGTTAATTTTTAATGTTTTATTATAGGGGTATTTTGTAAAAAAACAAACATAGGGGGGTATTTATAATTTATAAATCCTACATCGTAATACCCGTCCAATTCAACTTTTTTTTAACTTTTTTCAAAAAAAATTTCCTGAAAACGTAAAAATGTGAACCAAACGGAGCCTACAAATTTGTGAAAATGTGGGAGGAATTACTAAAGCGGAAACCTCATAGGCCTTTAAAAATTAACCAAAAATTTAAATATTAGCAGAAGGTAGCATGTTACCCAAGTTACCGGTTGCCTCTTTATCAAACGTGAGATTCCTTCGGTATTCTTTCATCTACCNTTTAAAACCCGTCACAAAAGTCATCTTTCTTTCTTCCTCATTACAAGCTACAATCCTGAAAATGTAAACAAACCCACTCTGGTTGCAAACATATTGTCACTCACGAAGCTCTGGCCATGGACTTAAGACAACGTGGATACCCCACGCGCGGCTGGGATGGTCTGCACGCCATGCCTCCGCCACCGCCGCCGCCGCCGCCGCCGCCAGTTCCTCCACCAATGCCATCCGTCTACAACATAATCCCAATCCACGACTTCTTAGTTGAACATCCATCTCTAAGATACCCGGAGGTGCGTGTCGTGGCGGCGGCGTTACGTGACGTGGTTGACCTTCGGAAACCGCGATTCATGGTTCTTCCCCCGAACATGGACCTTATGGACTGGCTAGGTTCCTTGTTCGGTTTCCAGAACGACAACGTAAGGAACCAGAGGGAGCACCTTGTGCTTCACTTGGCCAACGCTCAAATGCGTCTCCAGTCAGCTTCTGCGTCTCCGGGCCTGCTGGACCCGAATGTCCTCAGGAGGTTCCGCCGGAAATTGCTCCACAACTACAGTTCGTGGTGCTCGTTCTTGGGACGTAAGTCACAAATCCATCTTTCGAGTCGCCGAGATGAAAAGAATCTCCGGAGAGAGCTGCTTTATATTTCGCTTTTCTTGTTAATTTGGGGTGAGTCAGCAAATTTACGTTTCGTGCCCGAATGTATTTGTTACATTTATCATCATATGGCTATGGAATTGAACTATTTTCTTGATGAAAAACCTGATGAGAATACTGGTCAGCCATTTTTACCTACTTATTCTGGGGACTATGCGTTTTTGAAGTATGTGGTTACGCCAATTTATCAAACTATTAAGACTGAGGTGGAGATTAGTAGGAATGGGACGGCGCCACACTCAGCTTGGAGGAATTATGATGATATAAATGAGTATTTTTGGAGTAGGAGATGCTTTAAGGGGCTGAAATGGCCTATTAATACTGGGAGTAATTTTCTTTATATGGACCATACGGTTAGTAAGGCTAGTAGAGTGGGGAAGACAGGGTTTGTGGAGCAAAGATCGTTTTGGAATGTGTTTAGGAGTTTTGACAAGCTTTGGGTTTTGTTGATATTGTTTTTTCAGGCTTCTATTATTGTTGCTTGGTCAGGTACCGATTATCCATGGCAAGCATTGGAATCGCGCGATGTTCAGGTGGAGTTATTGACTCTTTTTATCACTTGGAGTGGACTTAGATTTTTGCAGTCAATACTTGATGCCGGGACTCAGTACAGTTTGGTTTCAAGGGAGACAGCATGGCTTTGTGTGAGGATGGTGTTGAAAACTCTTGTTGCTTTGACATGGACTATTGTTTTCGGAGTTCTATATGGGAGGATTTGGAGTCAAAAGAATGCTGATAGGAGGTGGTCATATGAGGCGAATAGGAAGGTTGTGGATTTTCTTGAGGCTGTGTTTGTATTTGTTATACCAGAGTTAATGTCACTTGTGCTTTTTGTTTTGCCTTGGATAAGGAATTGGATAGAGGAGTTGGATTGGCCACTTGTGTACTTGTTGACATGGTGGTTTCATACTAGAATTTTTGTGGGTCGTGGACTGAGGGAAGGCCTGATTAACAATATTAAGTATTCACTGTTTTGGATTATAGTATTGCTCTCAAAGTTTTCATTTAGTTATTTTCTTCAGATCAAGCCCCTTGTTGGCCCAACCCAGTCACTTTTGAAGGTAAAGAATGTGGAGTACCATTGGCACGAGTTTTTTGGTAGCACAAACAGACTAGGAGTAGTTTTGTTGTGGCTTCCGGTTATTTTGATTTATTTAATGGATCTACAAATTTGGTATTCAGTATTTTCATCCGTTGTTGGTGCAACAATTGGGTTGTTCTCACATTTGGGTGAGATTAGGAATATTGAGCAGCTAAGGCTTAGGTTTCAGTTCTTTGCTAGTGCCATGCAGTTTAACCTAATGCCTGAAGAGGAGCTCTTAGGTCCAAAGGCAACATTGGTGAAGAAGCTTCGTGATGCAATTCACCGATTGAAGCTGCGATATGGACTTGGTCTGGCCTACAGCAAGATTGAATCAAGCCAAGTGGAAGCTACCCGGTTTGCCCTAATTTGGAATGAGATAATATTGACATTCAGGGAGGAAGATCTTATCAGTGATAAAGAGCTTGAGCTCTTGGAACTGTCTACTAATTGTTGGGATATTAGGGTTCTTCGATGGCCATGTACCCTCCTCTGCAATGAGCTGCTGCTTGCTCTCAGTCAGGCAACTGAGCTGGCTGATGCACCTGATCGGTGGCTTTGGTTGAAGATATGCAAGAGTGAGTACAGGCGGTGCGCTGTCATTGAAGCTTATGATAGCATCAAGCATTTGCTTCTCACAGTTGTGGATTATGGTACAGAAGAGCATAAAATTATTAAAAAAAATTTCACAGAGATGGAAAACTACATGCAGGTTGAGAAGTTCACTGATACATACAAGATGGCAGTCCTACCACAAATTCATGCTAAATTGATATCGCTTGTTGAGCTTTTGATGAAACCAAAAAAGGATCTTAGTAAGGCTGTGAATGTGTTGCAGGCCTTATATGAACTTTCTGTACGAGAATTCCCTAAGGTGAAGCGGACTGTTGATCAACTTCGGCAGGAAGGTCTGGCCTCTCTTAGGTCAGCCTCGACCACTGACGGTGGATTGCTCTTTGAAAATGCTGTAAGGTTTCCTGATGCTGAAGATGCTTTCTTCTATAGGCAGCTACGACGTTTGCATACAATTCTTTCTTCAAGAGATTCAATGCACAATGTGCCTGTGAATATTGAGGCAAGACGGCGTCTTGCTTTCTTTAGCAATTCACTGTTTATGAACATGCCTCGTGCACCTTATGTTGAGAAAATGCTGGCCTTCTGTGTTCTGACCCCTTATTATGATGAAGAAGTGTTGTATGCAAAAGAAGGGCTTCGAAGTGAGAATGAAGATGGAATTTCCACCCTGTTTTATCTGCAGAAGATCTATGAAGATGAGTGGAAGAATTTCATGGAGCGGATGCGTAGAGAGGGCATGGAGGATGACAGTGAAATCTGGTCAAAAAAGGCAAGGGATCTCCGTCTTTGGGCATCGTACAGGGGGCAGACTTTATCCCGTACTGTGAGGGGAATGATGTATTACTACAGGGCTCTCAAGATGCTTGCTTTTCTTGATTCTGCATCAGAGATGGACATCAGGATGGGTTCACAACGTCTAGCTTCTCATGGTTCATGGAGCCATAACAAGGGTTCGGGTGGTACTAGGCTACAATCTTCAAATGAACTCCTTACGGCAGGAAGTGGTGTCAGTCTTTTGTTTAAAGGGCACGAGTATGGGAGCGCCCTGATGAAATTCACATATGTGATCACTTGCCAGTTGTATGGGCAGCACAAGGTAAAGAAAGACCCTCGTGCTGAGGATATTTTATATCTTTTGAAAAACAATGAAGCCCTTCGAGTTGCCTATGTTGACGAGGTTCGCTTGGGGTGGGATCTGGTTGAGTATTACTCAGTTCTTGTGAAGTATGATCAGCAGCTGCAGAGGGAGGTGGAAATCTATCGAATCAAGTTGCCTGGTCCTTTGAAGCTTGGGGAAGGCAAACCAGAAAATCAAAACCATGCTATAATCTTTACTCGGGGTGATGCTGTTCAAACCATTGACATGAACCAAGATAATTATTTTGAGGAGGCACTGAAGATGCGTAATTTGTTGGAGGAATTCAATAATTATTATGGTATTAGGAAGCCAACCATACTGGGTGTCCGTGAGAATATCTTCTCTGGTTCTGTGTCCTCTCTTGCTTGGTTCATGTCTGCCCAGGAAACAAGTTTTGTGACCCTGGGGCAGCGTGTTCTGGCAAACCCTTTGAAGGTACGGATGCACTATGGTCACCCAGATGTGTTCGATAGAATCTGGTTCCTGCCTCGTGGTGGGATTAGCAAAGCTTCTAGAGTGATCAATATAAGCGAGGATATATTTGCTGGCTTCAATTGCACACTGCGAGGTGGTAATGTGACGCACCATGAATATATACAGGTGGCAAAGGGAAGGGATGTTGGGTTGAATCAGATCTCCATGTTTGAGGCCAAGGTTGCTAGTGGCAATGGTGAGCAAGTATTGAGTAGAGATGTATACCGCTTGGGTCATAGATTGGATTTCTTTCGGATGCTTTCTTTTTTCTACACAACCGTTGGGTTCTATTTCAACTCATTGATCTTGGTCTTGACTGTTTTTACATTTTTATGGGGCCGTCTTTATTTTGCTCTCAGTGGAGTTGAGAAAGCTGCCATGAATAGTACCAACAATGCTGCCATGGGTGCGATTCTGAATCAGCAGTTTGTCATACAACTTGGTCTGTTCACTGCTCTCCCAATGATTGTGGAGAACTCTCTAGAGCATGGGTTTCTTCCAGCAGTTTGGGACTTCTTGACTATGCAGTTGCAACTTGCATCATTCTTTTTCACATTCTCTTTGGGAACCCGTTGCCATTTCTTCGGTCGGACTATTCTTCATGGTGGTGCTAAGTACCGAGCCACTGGGCGTGGTTTCGTGGTTCAGCATAAGAGCTTTTCTGAGAACTATAGACTGTATGCTCGAAGCCATTTTGTGAAAGCAATTGAGCTGGGTGTTATTTTGATAGTGTATGCTTTCCACAGTCCCCTGGCTAAGGAAACTTTTGTTTACATTCTCATGACCATCTCAAGCTGGTTCCTTGTGGTGTCGTGGATAATGTCTCCCTTTGTGTTCAACCCCTCTGGATTTGACTGGCTGAAGACTGTCTATGACTTTGAAGATTTTATAAATTGGATATGGTATAGTGGGGTGTTTACAAAAGCAGACCAGAGTTGGGAAACATGGTGGTATGAAGAACAGGACCATCTAAGGACAACTGGTCTTTGGGGAAAGCTGTTGGAGATTATTTTAGATCTTCGTTTTTTCTTCTTTCAGTATGGCGTTGTGTATCAGCTGGGCATTACTGGTGGAAAGACTAGTATAGCTGTTTACTTGCTATCTTGGATATACATGGTTGTGGCAGTTGGGATCTATGTGATCATAGCATATGCTCAAAATAAATATGCTGCAAAGGATCACATCTACTATCGTTTAGTTCAGTTGCTAGTCATTGTGCTCGTAATACTAGTGATTGTCCTATTGCTGGAGTTCACTAAATTTCAATTTATTGATCTTGTGACCAGCCTCTTGGCATTCATCCCCACAGGATGGGGCCTAATATTGATTGCCCAGGTTCTTAGACCTTTTCTGCAGTCCACTGTGGTATGGGATACAGTGGTTTCCTTGGCTCGGATGTATGATTTGCTGTTTGGAGTGATTGTCATGGCTCCTGTGGCATTTCTGTCATGGTTGCCTGGAATGCAGGCTATGCAGACAAGGATCCTGTTCAATGAAGCATTCAGCAGGGGTCTACAGATTTCTCGTCTTCTTTCTGGCAAAAAGTCTGTATGATTTTTCAGTAATTTTCTATCTCATTCTTTTTCTTAAACTTCTAGATATTAAACTTAGTTCTTGTCCACCACCGTTATAATTAACATGAGGTTGAAGTTTTTGCATTAATCAAAGTTTTACCTCTAAGTAAATCAACTGCAAATACTGTGTTTATTTAAGCTTATTCTGTGTTGAAGATTTGTCATATACAACTTCTTAGAACTTAATGTCACTAGATAAAATTGTTTACTATGCCACATAAGTGGAATTATTTTTATAGCAGGATCCTTCCTGTTTTAAAATAAAGATACAACAATGCAAAAACCTAATAATAATGTGTGTCTCTCTGGCACTTGCATTCATGTGAGAAAGTTGATCTTTCATGATCATGATTCCCACCCATGTGATTTAAATCAAATGCATCTTATTCTTAATTTATTGGTGAAAAACTCAGTATCTGTGTTGAGATTTAACCGCAAATTTGTTCTGTCATTCTGTGGTTCAAGTGAAAAGGTAAAATACGGATTATTCCATGCCTAGTTGGTCTTAGTGGGTTTTAGTTTTGGAATGTGTGGTTATGTGATGGGGTATATATTTTGGTTCAATGGTTGGACTGTTCTTTGATAAACTTTTCATGTAGGTTCATTCTTTGGTCTCAGGATGTTGAATTTTACTAGGGTTTCTACTGTTGAAGCCAAATATTAACATCTCAGTCCTCAAGAAATCCATTGATGGATCTAATTGGCTGCTACATTATTTTTATTGTTGAGGACCTGGATAGGGTTCCATTTTAAATTATGTTCTATACTTAAGTAACTTTTCTTTAGCCCTTAGGCTTGTTTAAAATTGCATATCTAATTTAATCCTATCTGCTTTTAGTTCATAAAATTCATTATTCTGTTGATTTCTGCAGATTATCACCAACTCATTACTCATAACACGCTTTCTCTAAACCAACTTCAAAACGTGTTTTATATTTTCAATTCATGTGTGTTACCTTTCTGGCAATTTTATCATACTGTTGTGGGTGATGGTAATTCTTTACTTCATGTTTCAGGTAATCCAGTGGGACCACTATGTTTAGCTAATACTGATATATCGACTGCCTATGTTTACACTGACTGTCATCCGTTTATTGCATGACTTTTGAGGAATTCGATTTTGCCTGCTTCAACTTCATGTTTTGGCTTTTTATTCGGCGAAATTTATATTATGCTTTGGGTCTTGTCCTGCACAGCGCACTTAGTGGTTGGTAGAGTAAAAACTTCTGGGTCAGTTATCTTGTTTTTTCTTCTGTACGTACATTGCCCTGTACAGTGTAGCTTCCATTGTAGTTTCCGAATATTAGGCAATGGCGTTTCCACTAATTATCAAATTTTTCATCAGCTTTATTTTGTATATATAACTGATAAAATCAATATTCCATTGTGCAACTTTCAACGGCATAAAGTTTCTGAAGCACTTGAGAAAATCCTCAGTGTTCCCCTGCATGTACAGGACTGCCTTAAATTCTTCAGAAGCTTTATTCCTCTTATAGACTTGTTGTAGAGAAACTGATTTAATGGCGCGTATTTGAACTTGAAATATAATGAAAGTCTGAAATAGTTATTTGGTAACAATTTGGATTTGTTTATTTACATAATTGAAATCTTTACGTTTTGCTAATTTGATTCTGCTATTTGGCATTTTGGCTGCCCTTTCTGGCATGCTTTCAAAAGTTCCCTCGTCTGCAACCACTGGAGACGAGAAAAATGAAGATGCAAAAAAATCCCATCAGTTCAATCATATGTTCACAGAAAGCCTGTGATTCTCCTCACATAATAAGGATCTTGAATTTTCCTTAATCCATCAAAGCCATGATAGTTGTTTTACAAACCTTTATCATAGCTCTTCCAAAAATATTTTAAAACAAGAAATTTCAGTTCCGCAACTGCACCCAACTCGTATCACAAACTACTCTCGTTTTCCAATTCAAGAGACGAAATAGCACTGTACACGTATGATGTATCACCATCAACTATTGTCATACAAATGAAGAGAGGCTAAATTCTCTCACCATCTTCAAATCCACCAAAACACATTTTTCTATCATGCATGCAAACCTTTGAGTTTGCAGTGAAATATAAAAGAAAAGATAAAAGATCTTATTACGACTATCCTGTGACTCATTCTACATGCATTATCTTGCAAGCTAAGATCATCGCATACAAATTTCTAACCATGCCTTTAATGAGACAAAGTGACCGCACCTGTCCTGAAAATTGGTTGTCACATTGGAAGAGCTTCAGCCACTGAAAGAAAATAATATTGCGATACCAAAGCTTTGGAATGGTTAATTTGAAATGGGCTTTTTAAGTATCATGAACTATAAGAGTGTTTCTGAATTGGTTCATGTTGCAATTCCACACTGTTAACTACAGGAACTTTCTCGTACACAGAACTCTGTCTAAACCTCTTGAGAAGAATGCATTGACCACCAAATTGCTGCTGCAAGTAAATAAGGGCAGCAAACAGCAGACCGCCACAGGGTATTGTGATGTCCCAGGCTGTCGAATAAAAGTCCAGTTTATGATTTGCATATATGTATGATAAATCAAGGTACCGAGTAGAACCATGAGCCCGGTACAAATCATATGCATGAGGAAGCAAACGGACAACAGTGGTTCCAATGTAAAAGGAAGCAGCAAGAGCCTTTTCTGTTGAGTTAAAGAACAAATTGAACAATATCTGCGGGAGCAAAAAGCCATCAAGGACCAAGCCAACATAAGATTTAAGATCACCCCAGAGAGAATGCTGCTGGTATGAGGGCCACCGGTTAGTTCGAGTATGGCGATTTATCATGTATGGCCGATGGTAAGTATTCCTTGATTGATACACAACCCAAGCAATCAAGCAACCAACAATATACAATGGTAAAGACACATACAAAACCCTTTTTTCAGAAATCCACAAGTCCTTTTGGCTTCCATCACCTTGTCTTGCAGACCAAGTGAGTTGAAGCAAACGGAACTGCAAAAGGAAAGCCACCATCGTTACCACCCTTACAATTATTTCATTTGATTCAAGCCACCCACCACTTCCAAGAAAAACATTCTGCTGGTTACGGTCTGTCTTGACTAAGGCCTCAAAGTTCAACAGTAAGGGAACCATGTATCTAAGAGTAAGAATAATGAGCATCACAACAGATATGACAGGAAGCACTTCAGGATGCTTCTTCACATAAAACAGCTGCAAGGCCACAAAGACACATGCAAGTGTATTAGAAATCAGAACCATAGTGATCTCTAAATCCATCCTCCAAATAGATTCTTTGGCTTGGCTAGCGTAAATCAAATTTGAAGACAACTGAAGATGTCCAAAATAAAGAGAGTCTGACTTCTCCCTTGTGCTAACAATTGATCCCTTGACATTGTCACTGCCCTCTGCATCCAGTGCACGGAATTGAATATTAATTGCAATCTCACAGTCCAGTGAATCATTTTTTGCCATTTTCTCTTTTCGATAACTTGACCCCAATTTCCGACACCCTATCATGCATAAGACACCTGTATCCCTATAATAAACTCCTTCAGCCGAAATTTCTACTGTTTCAGATATCTCACCACTGCCAAACTTGAAACGAAATGCAGGTGCAAAGCTCATCTTGTAGCTGATGTCCAGTATGTTGCTCTGGTTACTTGGCTGAAAAACAGATGCAGCTTGCTTCACCGATGATGGCAAATGTATGTGTGCAGATAGCTGATGCTCATATAACTCATCACCAATAAACAGTGGAGAAGAAAAACCCCGTGCTGTTTGTCCTTCGCCATTCCTCAATGATATATCGAACCTCATGTCTATAGACTGCCCGTTGGGGTATCTTTTTCCCTTGTGCTTAGCACTATTCTTACTTACACAAGATTTCTTAGCAATATCAACCACTGTATATTGGTATTTGAAACCCGGGAGACCCGCTAATACTTCCCGTGTACTTCCAAATCCTATTTTACTAAAATATCCTGGATCATTCTCCCTTTTGCTGCTCCAAATTTGACCCAGAATCGTACTCCTGTTCCTTAAGGAAAACACTGCAGGAAATCTCAAACTCAACTTAACCGTGCAATCTCCAATGTATGCATTTGTCAAAGATTCTGTAAAATTCAAGATTCGACACGCAACACCACGGAGCTGGTTCTTCTTCTCATCCCAAGCCCCCTCAGCAACCATTGTGGTGTGAGGATCAAAAGGAAACCTCGCACCCCTGAAAGTAGAGTTCCAAAAGCCCAATAATATCTGCATTTTCCCCTTATCCACACACCTAATCCCTTTAAAAGACATCAAACCCGGCGCATTACCAACAATCCCTCTAAGAGGATTGCAACTAACGTTATCACTATCACAATCACGACCATATTCCAAGTCAAAGTTAAAATTATACAAACCTAACACTGAACACACACCTTGATCCAAACTATCAAGAGATAAACTCTTTTCTTTATCATTTCTATCAACTAACTCATCACCAATTTCTTTATCTATCAATCCAAACTCGTAATTTCTATCATTAAACTGAACCACACCTAGTATCGAAAGCGGCTTAAAATAACTCCCACTACTCTCAACATCCAGACTCTCCAAAAGTCCACTTACCAAAGTATCAAAAACACTCAAATTCAAATGCTTCGAATAAATAAGCTTCAGAACAGCATTAAACGTCTCTAACTTACCGGAATTCAAATGACTCGATCCCGATCCAACCATACAGAGCTTCCCATCAGCTTCCGACCAGAACCCACTTAACCGAAAGCTAGCGACACCTCTCCGCACCGGATTATTCGGTCCTCGCACATTAACCTGCCGCAATTTCCGGAAGCCCACCGAATCAGCGTCATATTTTCTAGAGATCACGAGATTCAATCGAGCTTCAACACTTAAGACAGTACTATTAACAGTTGCGCGCCCAAATCGGGGACGAAGCGCGACGGAATTGGGCCAGTCGATCTGATTAGAATTGAAAAAAGGGTCGCCACCGGAGAAAAAAGCAATGGATAACCGGAGAGAAGCAGGGTAGGAGGAATATGACAAGGAGTTGGTGGGGTCGAGGGGATATTCCGGTACGATGTGATTGCAGTGTTTGGAGTATTGGATAGGTGGGTTTGAAATGTAAGAGTCGGCGGTTGTAACGAAGAAGGAGTCGGTGAAGAGGAGGAGAAATTGAAGGCATATTTGGGTTTTGGAAGGGTTTAAGTTTAATGGGTAAAGTTGAGGAGTGGTATTTGGTTCCATTGACGAGAGAGTGAGAAACTGAGCCAAACCGTTCGAGATCGATTTATAGGTGGCTCTCTGCCTTCTCCAAGAAGGTACAGAAAGAACAGAATTTCGTTTACACTACCATTCAAGCTTCAACTGACTTGAGCTAAAATAAAATGTTACCGCCAAATACGGCCAATATATATATACTTATTCTTCTATTAAAACGTAATTAAAAAGGCAAAATGAAAACTCTTTTATTAACTTAATATTTTTTTAATTTTTAGATATTTGTTTTAATTATTATTATTTTTTATGCACTAAGTAAGGTCATTAGAATATAATAATTTCATCACTTGTAACCAAAATGTCACCTATAAGTTTCCCACCCATTGTAATATATCCCTTTTAAAGATCCATCATTAGTATGTTGCAATATGGCCCTATTAAGAAACTAAAAAATTTAATATATATATATATATATATATTAAATTCTATTAAAATTTCTCAAAAATATTCCAAATATGGGGATTCGGATCAGAATCTTATAAATAAAGAAACATAAGATAATAGGGTAGATTATAAATTAATTTACTTACCTTATTTTCTCACATAAACCATTAATATAATTATAAACCATCACATTCTTGTTCCCAAGTCATCGGTNTAAGGTCATTAGAATATAATAATTTCATCACTTGTAACCAAAATGTCACCTATAAGTTTCCCACCCATTGTAATATATCCCTTTTAAAGATCCATCATTAGTATGTTGCAATATGGCCCTATTAAGAAACTAAAAAATTTAATATATATATATATATATATATTAAATTCTATTAAAATTTCTCAAAAATATTCCAAATATGGGGATTCGGATCAGAATCTTATAAATAAAGAAACATAAGATAATAGGGTAGATTATAAATTAATTTACTTACCTTATTTTCTCACATAAACCATTAATATAATTATAAACCATCACATTCTTGTTCCCAAGTCATCAGTGGAAGTAGCTAACAAGAATGATATGTGAATACTACTCCACCTGCTACCCTAGATGATGATAAAAACCTTGTTTAAGCATAACTAAAGGTGAAAATGAAACCTCACCCCTTGTGGCCGGATAACAAACATTTTAATCACTGGATTAATTATATTCAGAGGATTTTGTGTTCGAGTTGCAAAAGAAGTACTTATCACATTTGTATAATTATCTTAATCCATTGAACTTATAAGATATTCAGTGAACTTAAGAATTAAGTAGACTCCAATGTGGGTCTAGATATCCTAGTTACCTAAAACAAAAAATAAAAGGTGAAAATGAGAAATTAATTGTTATTTAAGTAATTCTAAATATAATTTAAACAATCTCATATATCAAGTTCAAATGCTCCAAATTTGTAAAAGAAATGTTAAATTATTAGGTCAAGGTTAAATCATGATTAAGACTACATACAAAAGATAACATTAGCATTAGTATAAAACAATGTAATTGTAAACAAATTCTTCTTCTTACCAGTAAGCTACAGGGAATATAAAATGCACACCAAAACCAACAATTGTTTCTACATACGTTGTTTTGCAGTCTGAAAAGATATTCTATGAAGCTGTTTTTGTAATACTGATACATTATTAACAACAATAGTGAAAGAAATAAACACACAACATTAAAATCATCACCAAGCATATATTGATATTTTACATATTACACTGTAGGAATGACTTCACATACTTTCTTTGTAGTCTGCAATCCATTATAATCACCACAACCTGCTTGTGATTTTTGACAAGCTTATTCAAAACAATTTTATGATACAATCTGGCAATTGTAAAACCAGAAAAGCTTGAATTTTTTACCAAGCATATCTTGATATTATACACAATGTAGGACCGTCTTCATATAAGATGATTTGTGTTTATTTGAACATCGGCTGGATATTCAATTTTCTGGCTCAGTGAATTGGCTGCAGTCGATTCCCTTGCTTGAAAACACCTCCACAAGCTTTGGGAATAACTTAGCAAGCATGATTTTGAAACCCTTAGAAGATTGCACGGAATTTTCTCCACTGTCTCTGCATCCAAGAGCACATCCTACTGGAGCTCCTTCCATATATGCCTTACAAGCTGACAAAATGTGGTTGGACTGACGAATGAAATGCTCTTCCACGAACACCTCAAAATGCTGCATCAGTAAAAATCAAACATCACCAACTTATCAAACAAAACATAGCCAAGGGTTTCTAAATGGCATCAGTTTCAGTCCATTGGCACTTCCACCTTTCTTTTTTCTAATTCTCAAATGCTAAGATATATATACAAAATAGAATTCAAATGTTGAGGCTAAAAACCCATAGGTACATTATTCCTGCTTCTTGTAGCAGCTACCAAAAGGTGGGTAAAATTAAATCTTATTTGACATCTAAAAACTCTTAATGCCACTTGAATAAGTTAAAGAAAATGGTTTATTATTCATCTCTTGTTCTTGTTCTTGTTCTTCTTTTTTTTTTTTTTTTAAACAGAAAAATATGTTGGTCAAAATCCAGCAATCATCTTTTACATGATATTTCAATGACGGAAAAAAGTGATTACCAACATAGAAATTAATTGAAAATAAAAAAATTGCAGTTCTAAATTGTTAGGTTCCAAATTTAAGACCTTACCTTGGGTGGCTTGCGGAGGAGGTAAAGCATTGACTTGCAAGTGACAAGGAAGGCATTCTCATTGTAGCTCACTGAGTTTTTCTCTCCTTCAGCTCTTCCCATCTGCTCATCGTATCCAGCCTCATTGAAATAAGGTTTCTCATTGAGTACAAGAGCCTGAAGGGAGAGAAGAACTTGAAGAATAGTGGAGCTTCCTGGATTCCATACTTCAGTGCCTGTCCCTGTCCAAGTATTGAGAAGACTAAGGCAGACCTTCCCAGACTCATACAAGTTAGGGTTGACACGGAGTCCGCCAGAATGGTAATGCACCAACTGCATAAAAATTATGTTCAGATAACTGCATAAGTTTACAAGAGTCATTTTAATGAGTATATTTCTATAGTTGGATGTATATAGACATTTTTTTATTAACCGGTGAAACTTGACATGCTACAGTCATTGGAAAGTCAGATTTATAGTATCTTCTAATCTTCTACAACACAGAAAAAGATAATGACCAAAACACAATAGTCTTTGCACTATTTAAATCGGCATATCCAAAGCATCATTCATTGTTTAAGCATAAATTCAGTGACAAGCACATGAAAATGTTGCATAAAAAACTTACAGGTGGCTCATGAGGATAATCTGGAGGAAGAAATATATCAAAGAAGAAGAGGCCATCATGGTATGGAGTAGCAGGTGCACCAATGATGGCCACTCGTAAGAGATCCATCCTCTCTTCATAGATGCGAACATAGATTGTCTCTGTTCAACAAACCAAAGTCTTATAAGACTCAGCCAGATAGCGAGGTTTTCACATCTTTTAGCATTTCATTTTTTGAAGCATTTAGCAACCAAAAATATAATAATATTGTGTGGTATAATTTCTTGAACTTAAAATATTTTCCTTTGCACTTATTCTTCTTTAACATTGCCAAACACTGCACGAAGGTGAGGGGATCTTGTTTATTTCTCTTCCTCCCTTCCCCATCCTTTTTTGCCCCGGCTTTTTCTAATAGTTAGTAGCTGTGTCACATTTTTCAGATGAAGAACTTGACTGATTTTTGTTTTTATCACCATATATAAATAACAATAGTTATCAAGTGGAAGTAAAAATCCCTGATCATACATTTTTCCTAAAACAATAATAATTATGTTTTTCAGGAATTCTTTTCCCCTTTTCTGTAGTTTTTTTTCCAGGGAAAGAGAGGAATTCTTTGTTGAATAAATAGAAGAAATGTAAAAGAAATAAAATAAGGAGATAAATACTGCGCAGCACCACATTATAGCAAGAGAGGGACAAAGAATGTAGCTGATACCTACTAGGTATCTTATCATTTTCTTTTTTTCAAATTTTATGCAGTTCTTTTCAATTTAACTTAGTAAAAAATAATCAAAAATGTAAATTTATCTCCACGAAATAACAGTGACTGGTGAACCCACTACTGCAATTCACTCATTTATTTTTAAAAAGTTATCCATCAGATATTAAATTTTAAGAGAAAATGGAAAAAAAAAAAAAATAAAATAAAATACAGTGGACAATATGCAGAATAAGATAAGTGCTAACCAGGAAGGTTTGCTTCTAAAATGCTCCATTCTTGCTGAACCTTTTTCATCCAGGCTCTTTTCACCTGTAAAGGGAACAAAGGAAATAAAACAGGGGAATAACCTGACTGTTTGATTGTGTTAATTGGTATGTTATTGGGATAACTGAGTCATGTTTCTAACCTGAGGTAGTGCTAAACCCTTGCTGGCATCGAGAAAGTGGTGATCTGAGCAATCACTAACCATATCAAACTGCCTAAATTGATATGGGTTCTGACAAGCTGTTGAAAGTTTGAAACCATCTTTCTCTTGATTATCCTCAACTTCCTCACATAAATTTTTCTGTCCAAATGTTTGCAACTCAGTCGAATGTGGCTCACTGCAGTTATCACAAGTTGTTGATATCTCTTTTTTAAGGAGAAGATCAGATTCATTTGCATCTCCAGATATATGACCAGACAATGTTGGGCATGACAGAGGGGTGGAACCACGGGATCCAAACAGACTTGTCGTAATGCTTGCGAAAAATCCAATGGCAGCTCGAGGAAGGAAAAAGGAACTAAATTCACATGGGTACTTGTTGCAATTTTCACCAGCGCCATTCAAATTAGGCAAATTCTGAGGATAAAAATACACAGTTATTCAGCTTTTTAGGGGACAAATGCACATAATACAAACTTATCTGCAAGCCATTTTTGAAATACCAGAAAATGCAAAGTAGTTTATACATAAGAAAATATAGTCAGTAATTGTTTCATAACCTTTCATTGAAAGTCAAGCTACAAATACTTGATCTTTATACGGGGTTAGGTTGAAGTGGCTGCTTTCATGATCCAGTTTCTATCAATATGTTTTGTTTTGCTACTTCTTACAAATCCAACTTAATAGCATGAAAGAATGGGATAACACTTGAAGAAAGGTTCTAGATTATATGTCACATTTTCCAAAAGGAATGTCCCTCAAATGTATCATGTACCATTAATAACTAGTAAAATATAACCAGAAGCCACAAATGTTCAGTAAACATCCTGAATCATTATCAAGATTTGTTAGTTAAGATAATGATCATTATTTAAGAGAGTAAAGTTACGCTGTTTTTTTGAAGAAAGTTTCCATTTGTCAAATTATTCAATCAATTAATTTTCAACAAATTATTACTAGAGTTTCCCACTTCCTTATTATAAGTAACAGACTTCCCCACTTCTTTTCACAATATTGAAGCAGTCAAATGAGAAGTTGACCATCATTTTCTAAGACCATATGTGTGTGGATGTGTGTGTCACAGAGAACAAGAAATTACTTTACCTTTCCTTTCTGTTTGTCATGTATCTCTTGATTCAATTCCTCGTCATTTTCTGCATGGAGCACAGGAGTTGTAGCTGAACCCTCATATTTGTCCATCCCATAAATCTCATTAGGTGCAACCTGTAAAAATGTCAATTATAAATTTAAGGATGCTGAGCTTCTAACCAACACAACCAAGTGATGCAAAAGCCAGAATACCCAGTAAACGAAAAACAAGTTTCTTAAGTAGCTGCCGTTGGATAAATGAGGAAAAACCATAACTGTTATGCCTAGTACTTCTGTTATCATACAAGTTTAATGGTCACTGAAGGTTGGATCCTACAGTAGACCCACAAGGATGGCTGAGGCATCTATTCCATATTTTTTCTACAAGGGCGAGAAACAGATCAATCCTGAACCAAACTTAATAGTAGTCTCAACCACCATTTTCTTTTAGGGTCTGAATCTATCCCTGAGCAAATATACTTAACACAGCCACATGCAACCCTTCAAATAGGGGCTTGATGTGCAGAATAACCCATAAATTATATTAAAATTGTTGTTAGTTAATATCAACAAAACATGTGTGCATGCAAGTGTTCATCCATTGACGCATAAAAGCATCACCCATTGAAAGATGCCTGTCATCGTACGACTTGGAGACTGTTTTGCTACTATAATGCCAAAAGGATAAAATAATCAAGCAACGTTAAAGAACTCAGGATTAATCAGCAATCTTTGAAAATAAAATTACTGTATATTGATCCCAAAGCAGCTGAGCAAAATATTGTTTGTAGGCTATGATAAGAGGGCCATCTGAGCAAGAGTTACAATTACTGGAAGTTGCCCTCGAACAAGGAAAACAATAGTGTAGACAAGTATGAAGTATGGTCAGATTACAATCGTTCAGTTATACATCAAAATATGCAAACATAGAATTTAAACTTCCATTCTATTTTACCTAAAATATAAAGTAATCTTGCGTGAGATGATTTTCAGAAAAATTTCCTAGCAACTAATTATGGAGTCAAATGCACACCACACTAGGCCATGACCAATTCCAAAGTCTCATAACAAAGTCTAAAAACCAAGTGGAACGGAAAGCCTACTCCACAAAAAATATATACAATTAATTAATTAAAAAAAAAAAAAAACTGACCACATCCAATTTCAATCAAACAATAAGGATGACCAAATTTCTCATACCTTGGTCGTAAAACCAGCAGCCCATTTCACCTCCACAGAACCATCTTTGAAGCCTGTAACAATGCCAATGCAAGATGGGTAACCTTTATCGGGGCAATCATTCTTATCCCAACCATAGTTTTGGCCTTCCATAGTGGCCTCCTTAACCATGCCAATTTCGGTGCTTTTCTGGTCTTCATCAGCTTTAACCATGCCAAATTCGGTGCTTTTCTGGTCTTCATCAGCTTTAACCACGCCAAATTCGGTGCTTTTCTGGTCTTTATCAGCTTGATTAGTAAACCGGTTATGGACCAACCTAAACACAACGTCCCCATAACAGTAGGAAAAATCTGGGTGCTCTAAAAGTTCATAGGCACTCAGAGTTTCCTCCATCTGATCTCCAATGGGGTCAGTTGCTTCATTCAGGGCCTTAGTTTTCCATTGTACCTTTACAGTCTTTTCCTTAGCATCCACACCCCGCACCACCCCCCATCTGTGACTATTAGAAATATGTGGATCATCACAAATGCCCTTTTCCTGTACAAACTGTTCAGGCCAAAATTCATGAGCATTCACAACATTAATAGGAAGTAGCGTTGCAGACTCTACTCCCAAAGAATAGCTACCATCCTGCCACACCACATCAACCTTGGTCTTCGTCCCGATGATAACAAAAATTTCTGCCACAGTAAAACAAAGGTTTCTTCTTTTCAATCCTCTTTCAAATTTCTTATTATGACAAGCAGAAGAGCTGACAGAAAAAGGCTCTAAAATACCCTTGCAATCAGCAGCTGGAAGCATACACCAGTCACCGAGCTGCCAATTTGCATGGGAGAAACCTGACAACAAGGTCAAATTTTTTGAGTCCTGTAGACGTGAGGGAGAAGGTAAACTAAAATCACAACCTGTGAGAGCAGAGGCAAGCCAATCCACATAAACCAGACCTGCATCTGCTTTAGAAACAGTTCCCTCAACATGATTTTCTTTCCAGGTACCACATAACCATCTAACTGATTTGGAAGCATTGGATAGCCTAAGCTGCACTCTCTGTCCGGGATAGTATGGGAACTGTGAATCTTCAAAAAACTTGTTGGTGGAAACAGGTAAGAGCTTCTCTTGATCCACAGCAGTGACCTCACACTTTGTCCCATCATCAAAGACGACAGTAACAGAGTCAATCACTTTGTCCACCCTTCCCAGCCATGCACCTTGGACCACATAATCCCCAGCCGAAATGGAGCGGATCCTTAAGATATTTTTGGAACATACTTCTTTCATAACTTTCCCGTGCATGTTCTCTAGATCCACTAGGGTATCAATATTAATCACTCTGCCCATCTGTCCAGATGGATCTGTTACAGAGCACACAATGTCCCCATGTATGAATCCCCGGTCGAAGGACAGAAATTCATCAATTTTCCCAATGCTCTCCTCCAAGCTTGACAAAATGCTACTAGCATGCCCACCATACAAAGTATCCATTTCCTCTTGCCCATCACTACTCCCACTCTCACTGAAACTCTCCCAATCAGAGTCACTAACTAGCACATCCATCGTTGAAATGCCTAACAAAAGAGATATTTACACATCTTAGTTTACATAAATAACATGCCTAGAAGGAAAAGAAAGAAGGTAGAAATGGAGGAAACTTTAATTGCATAACTCATCAATCAAAATTTCTCACCTCTGTCACCAATGCAGATGAAATCAGATTGATGTTCTCTGTTCTGGAATTTGCTCAAATACTTTGCTCTTCTCTACTCTATATTAGAGCAGGATTTTCACCCGAAAACAATTTTTTAAAAGAAAGCACATAACCTGTATGGTAATTCTAATTTTAATAAGAGAAAGAACGGAATCTAAGAGCAATTATTGAACTAATGTTCACTTCATTATAGCTAGATTGAGTAACTTACGGTCAATAATAGACATTTGTAAGTACAAACCCAGAAAAAAAAATAATTACAGAGTAGGGATGAAGAGAGTTACCATCAACTTTGCACCCTCTTGAAGGGGAATTGAATCTTTTAATGGTGATGCCAAGTAAGTCCTTAAATTGTATTGCAATAAGGGTTGCTAGTTGACGTCGATTCCAAAAAAAAAAGTATAATCTTTTGCTGAGAACTTAAATGAAAGATCTTCCAATTGATAAGCCGATATATCAAACAGGATAATGTGACCTGAAAAATTGGAAATCTAATGCCAAAGGAGATTTGCCCCTGCAGGGATTAACTGGAGTCCAGTAAGGACTCCAAATGCCAAAGGAGATTTGCCCAGAATGGACAGACGTTTCACTTGATGAAACTTCAAAAGGAGACTTCCCAACTGCAAAAGTATCAAAGAGCTACAACTGCAAGATGGGATTGTTCTACAGTCAGACTGAAACTCTGGGTGCCGAAGGAGACTTGCCTTGCAGTGAGGATCAAGTTCCGAACAAATAAATTTCCAAGAAAAATGGTTTCTCCCCGATTAGCCACTGCCAAGGAAGGTCATCCAACCAAAGGAAATCTAAAATTGATTTTGCCAAAGAAGATTTGCCCCAGAAAGCTAAATGTTGCAAATTTGTACAGCCAAAATCTGAAAATTTTGGTTACTTTAAAGAACTGAATTTATATTGCCAAAGGAGATTTGCCCCCAAAATGAAGCCAAAGTTTCAGTCAGTGGATGCACTGACAAAGGATCCTGCGTAACAAGTTCAACTAAATATCAGAAAACATCAAGATTAATCACATTTGAGTTGCCAACTGAAACAATCAATCAGCAGCATATCTGACAACTTGATTCAAATAAAGCTTGGCCATGTATTGTATGATCCCTCTTCAATCAGCACTTGTCTTTGCCTTGAGTAAAGCAAGCCTCTTTAACCCATATAACATCTTCATTGGATCTGCAACAGCAACTAATCTCAATATTGTGTTAAAATTGTTTAATATCAAGAGATAATAGAAAGGGGTGAATATGAGAATGCAATTTTAACCACTGAATTTCCAGCAACCTTTCTTAAAGAAATATCTCAGTATAAAAACATGATAGGTAAATTTACTCTTAAACTTACATCGTAGACTTCCCTACCAATAAAAAGAATCAAAGCTATAAGAATTTGCTTTAAAGTAAATTTGACATACTCATTACCATAGAAATTTGAACTTCCTTAAAGTTCTTTTTGGGTAGTATATTAAGTTCATGTTGAACGAAACTTTCATAAACAATCAATATGCATTGCAGACATGTTAAATTTTATATCCAAGACAGAACTTTACACAAAAACATCAACTTGGAAGAGAAAGAACAGAAATACATGATGCCAGAAAGATTCAAATTGCATCCTCCATCTATTTCTAAATGAACTTTTTACCTACCAACTTCAATTCCAAAGACTATTTCTTTCAAAAACATCACTCTAAGAATCATAAATAACATGCTCAAAGCAGTCTCATAAGATTAGAACAAAACTGATAACATATTGATTAAATACATGAACGGCAAGAACCTAATAAACGTGAAATTAAAAGGAGAGATTTAAAGCAAGAACCTGAAGGGCAAGGGGCGAACCATTTGTTGCAGAAAGCAGCACAGAGACTACACGAGTTGTTGATCAAAGGGAGTCAACCCAGAACAGAAGTTGGTGATAACAACTCATTTCCAAGATTTTCTCTCACTTTCTTGCACTTTGTTTGACAACCAAGAAACAGAACGAAAGCAAAAGAAAAAAAGGAAAGAGGTAGGAAACTCAGAGAGGTATAGTTCCTCCCTGAATCTCACCCATCAAGCCATTAACGAAGCTTGAACACATTGCACACGTACACAGACTTAGCGCTCTCTCTCACTCAGTTGTCTCTCGTTGGTTGGCAGATGGGTGTATTGTGTGTTTTGTTGAGTGCTTTCACATCGCTCTGAGATGTAACAGAAATAGATTATGAATTATGTATTCAATTCTTACGGGAAAGAATATACCAACAGTATCAGACAAATATTGCACGGCTCCAACTTAATTTTTGTTTTTGTTTTGTTTTGTTTTGGGTATCCGAGTCTTAGGGATATTTTGTATATATCTTAAGTAATTTTTTAGGTCTTAAAATTAACGGTCAAGTAATATTTCACTGGTTATCCTTTATTAATACTTGTGAGAATTCAATCTCATATTTGTTCCTTAAATGTCCAGGATAACCCCAGCTTATTTTATTTTCTACCTTTTAAAATGGGTTTATTTCATTTTCATAATTCAATTATGTTCACCAGGGTGGAAAACATTTTAATGAGACTAAAAATGCAGTAGCTTGATTTCATAACTGTCCGTTTATTTAATTATTTTTATTATCCTATTAATACTATTTACAAAATACACGTTTGTTTCCCTATCCTGAAAATACTATTATATTTTATTCAACTATTTTAAACCTCCTAAGTTTATTAATTTAACTAAACATCCCCTATAAAAAGTTTAGAAATTAACAAAAATACCCCACCCACCCATCCACATTTACCAGATTCTGATCACCACTGCTGAAAAGTAGTTGGAATCTGGTATAATGGTGCACTACCGACTAGATTTGACCGGTAGTGCACCAATCTATCATTTATCGGTCAGATCCACAACCAAAGATCTGATCGTTGATGACCAGATCTTTGGCCGTAGCTGGTCTTCAACGACGACCATATCTTTGGCCATCATTGATGACCAAACATAGTCAGATCTAGTCGTAGATCTGGCATTTTCTAGCTAGATCCATGATGGATTTAGCTAGAAAAGGCCATCTCGGTGCACGACAGACGAAATCCAGCCGATCGTGCACCATAACGCCAGATTCCAATGGTGGTGGTGTGTGGTGGGAGTGTTTTTGTTATTTTACAAAAAAATTATATATTGGGGTGTTAAGTTAAATTAGCAAACCTATAGGATTTTTTGTTAGTTTTTAAATTCTACCTCGTAATAATCACTCAATTCTAACTATCAATAATATTTCTAAAATACTATTCAAAATAATAAAACAAATCAATTTAGACTTTGCTTTAAAGGCAAATATGATTCTGTCAACCTCTTCTTTGCCTAGAGAAAGAAAGCACGTGGCATGCAACAAAAATCAAAATCTCTCTAATTGCTGCACATTTGATCCATGTGTCAACAACCCACAACATGAAAAGCAAAAATTTAATTGTATGCTCAAATGAAATGGGGTTTGTTTTTGGCCACCTATAGCAAAAGCATCAAATAATGTCAGCTGGCCCTTCTGTGTTTTTTGTTTTTGTTTTGATATCTGAGGAAATTCCCGTGATGGCCTTCACATGTTAGCTCATAATTTGTTTCAAATGTTTCAGAAAAGAAACAGAATATGCAAAGGCATCACTTCTTAGATTCCCAGTTGAAGATCTTGTCTTACCAGTATTGTTAAAAGACAGGAGAAAAGGAAGCAACAAAAATGCTTCCAAATCTACTAAATCAGTAAGTGTTTTCTGGCATCAGTTTACTTTATTCTATTTATGCCAATCAAACGCCGCCAACATCGAGGCCATTTTGCAAAGATTTTTTAGGAATTGAACCGGGTATAATTTGAGTGTGGTTATTTATGCAGAAAATGTGTTTATTGCCCATTAGAATGATGTGGAAGAGGGCAATGAGTTAATTAATTAGGTAACTGGAAAGACGACGAAAGGGCAATAAGTTTGTTCTTTATTTAGGCACCATCTTTAAAAGAGTGATAAAAGTCTAACACCACTAACACACTATCTAGTTGGAAATACATTTATAATACTCAAAAGTGTTGCTTGAAAATGACTAATTCCTAACTATCTTTTCGACTTGATTCTCCAAAGTTTCTTCCCGTCTTGGTGGATTATAAAGTCCCATTTCTTCATTTATCTGCCCTGAATGTAATCCTTTTAAATCTAAGTAACCACTAGAACCAAAAGTTAAAAATAGTCAAAACAGTTTCAGATACAGACTAACAAAAATATGAATAATGTAAATAAAAGATAAAAATAGAATTTCTGATTTAACACCATGTTAAAACAGCTTATGTCACTAAACTGTTCACTTTTGGAAGAAAGCTAAACTTAAACCTAAAGCATACTGTTGAAGCATAGCAATGAGTTTGGTGTCCTAATTTATTAGTGCGGTATAGACTACCTATTGTTAAAGAAGACAAAACATAAATCATACTTTAATGAAGCAATTTGCCGACTCAATTCTCTCTCTCACACACATTAAGTTTATTCTAATATTGTTGGACACTACTGCTTCTTGCATTATTGAGCATGGTGGATTGCAGAAATCTGAAGAACACATTCAAGGTGATCACCATCTAACAGTTCTTCAAGCATTATAAATTTACATGAAAAAATTCTTAGTAATTAACTTTTTGGTGTTCGCATGTGCATATATTGAGTACACAGAGATTTTTATATGTAAAAATTTTGATCGTAGAGGGTTTCAAATAAGTCATGATAGGCATCATTACAAGAATTCAGAACAGTATTAAGCATAATGATCAGTAGCAATCAAATCAAGAAATAGTTGGAGAAGCTTAACCGAGGAATATGGACAGAATACTTTTCCACAATGGAAAGACAGTGTATATAGTGGAAGAATCACTCCTTTTGATTCACAAAATTGGTCTCACAGCTAAGTACTATACAGCAGTCTACTTGTTTTGACAAAATCACACAAAAGTGCCTTTCTAATTATGCTCACCATGCGTGACATGTCTTTATGGGCCACATTGTATCAACTGTGGCCTAGCGTTCAATCGTCAATTGTTCTTACCACATCAAATGATCGATTCGATCAACAGCAATACGTGCCTCATGCCTCGCTGTTTGTCATCCATTGAACACTTTCTCTAGATGGATAATGACGGGGCCAAAACAAAACACTGCAGACACCTTTCTGAATATGCAAGTACAAGTTTGTAGAGTTTTGGCCAATCTTGATTCTGCACAATCATCTCATCTTTCTACTAGATAGACAGATTTTCGTCATAGTTTCGGTGGCTACCAACCTTATATTTTCTAAATTTATCAAGTTATAGAGCAATGGCATCATTACTTTATATCATTTCCAGTTTAACTAATATATATGGAGATCAAGCATGCATCAGCTAGCATAACATTTTCCTTTGTATAAATGGCCGGGAGACACATTCTATTTTCTGAACAATATCCACATTCAAAGATCTTGAGAGTCCTCTTTATGAATTACGTAGTTCAAGTCTTACGTAATTTGTAAAGAGAAATCCGCAGTTGAAGTCCACGTCTTAGAAAAATTAATTTTGTATTGTCATATTGGTTGGACGGAGATCTAAGTGTATAAAAGTAGGAGTAATACTAGTTTTACAAAGAGGCATACAAAGACCCATACAAAGAGTCAAATTCAGCCTTTGAAATTCATGATTGCCTCTTTTTCCCTTCTTTCAAGGGTTAGATTTAACTCTTTGTATGGGTCTTTATATGCCTTTTTGTAAGGTTAATATTACTCATAAAAGTAGAAGCATTATGATAGAAAATGGAAGGGAGAGAAAACCAGACTGAATAAAAACAATATACAGTAGAGAAAGAGAAAATTCAGTCGTTAGCATTATCTTAGTTTAATTCATTAAGGGGTAACCTATAATTAGTGATAATAAACTTGATTAATAATATGATCAATGGACTCATAATCCACTAACAACAATAAAGTGGTTGGAACTTGGAATTAGATACTAATGCTCAGAAAAATGGTGGAGCTCTACGTGTATTATTATATATAGTTTAAAGATTAATTGACTTTTTCATTACTTGATAATAGTATAATATTATTTATACAGTAAGCTAGTCTTACAAAGAAACTTACAAAGGAGGCACACAAAATTAACCTCCACCCTTCATCTTCATCATTTCTCTCTCTCTCTCTTTCTCTTTTTCTGTTTTTCTTTTGTTTTTTTCTTCACTTTATAAACTTCTTTGTAGGCTTCTTTTTAAAGATAGACTTATTCTTATTTATATTTGGTAGAGAGTAAACGCGATAACCAAACAACATCAAAGTCATAGGATTCAATTACATGAATCTGATTCGTCAACATTGATTTCTTCTTTTCAGTTCAAATAGTTTGACTAACATTTTACAATCTTAATTCATATTAGATGCTCTCAATACGTAACCACTTGCCAGTTGCCAATATAGAAGAGGTATCCACTACCTTGATTTCTTTCCCTTTTTTCCTGAGCGTTGGTCTTATAAGTCAAACGTCGTGTGTTCGAGCCCCACTGGAACCATGTTTAATTTAATTATTTAATCATCTTTCGTGACCAAGTAGTTTGACAATGACTCTTAGATGAATTATTCAAAAGATTTTAAATTTAAATCACTTCAATTAGTAATAGAGATGACCACTGAAGGGTATAAATCTCGTAATGGGAGTAATTTGCAATTGCAAGTTTTAACATAGTTTAAATATGTAAAAAGAGAATTCAGTGATGTAGGCGTATCGTTGTTATTTGAAAAATGAAGATTTGGTTGGGGCCGTAGCCAGAGGTGTGGTGAAGTGAGACAGTGAGAAACTGTTGTGGAATAGAATTAAATTCCATTAGCACAATCATATATATATTAAATTCAAAAGTGAAAGTGGGAGAGGAGGCAAAGTGGGTTTTGGTTTTGGGGATTTCAGTCTTTTTATATAATAATTAATTAAATTAGTTAATAGTAGGTGGCAATTAAAGTGATTCCACTTACAAACCCCACTTTGTTTCATGGAATGGCATATTCTTCAATTCATCAAAACTAAACTCCACCACTCATACATATGTTACACATCATACCCTTAAAACAAAGTCTATCCCAATATATCCACCTGTCTCTCCACACTCACCACCATTTGTTACACCAATTTATTATGTTTTCTAAGAATAAGATTTTACATATATAATGTTGATGCTGAAATTTGATGCCACTACGAATCCTCTGTTTGGTTCAAACTGTGTTAGTTAATAACACTTCGCTTTTTCTGGATTTTAACGAATAACAATAGATCATATTCTTTTGAATGTTATTCCTATAACAATAGATCATTTTACTACTTTTGAATCTTAGGAATAAACTACTGATCAATGTTACAACTCATACCAGTATTGTATGTCAATAAAGTTGTCGATATAAGTGCTACTCCGACATTCAAGTCAAACACTTCTAAGGGTGCGTTTGGTTAGGACTGTAGGAAGATAACACCGGTAATTTATCTTTGATTTAGAACATTCCTATGTTTGGTTTTGAAGTAATTAATAAAAGATTTCGATAATATTATAAAGCCAATAGTGTTTATTGTAGGTGTTATAGGGGGTAATCAGATTACTGTATCAAGGGGTGTTATTAAAAGATTACCGGAGTAATCCACTATTCATACATTTTTCCCTTAATTAAAAAACATTTCGAACACAAATACCCTTATATGTGTACCAAATAACAATTAACTCAAATGGGCAAAGTGACTTTTATAACCTCATAAATTAATTTTTGGACAAAAATGCCTCTCACTATTTATATGAATACCACCAAAATTAGTCAGCCACTCCAAATGACTACCGGCTGCCGACCACCACAGCCAACCGCCACCGACAGTCATTGGAATGACGTACAACCAGTCAGATCTGACCGTTTTGGCCAAATCAAAGGCTGAAAACAACTAGATGGTCGTGGATCTGGCTAGAAACGACCAGATCTATTCTGGCTATTTTTTACTAGATCTGACCAATCATGCGCTGTTCCAATGACTGTCGACGATTAGCAGTCGTTTGTAGTGGCTGGGGGTAATTTATTAAAATTTAAACTTTTGTTGTTGGGGTGTTTTAGCTAAATTCTCAAATATAGGAGGTTAAATGTAATCTATCTAAATAATAACAATAATATAATAATGATATTAAAAAGGAAGAGCAATTCAGTAAAAGCCTCTATCAATAATATTTTATTCTTCCCAACTAAACATTTTAATTATTTATACCCACTAATCTAATCAAACATATTGATATAATATTCTCTCATAATCTTCAAGGTAATCTACCTCACTCGTAATCTTACATCTTTAGTAATAAAATATTCCCCATACTAAACACACCCTAAATGTTTGCACTTCGAAATAAAATACTTAGTGCTCAAGTCAAATACTTTGAAGTTTGAAGTAAGAGACCTAGTGTGAGTAGAGTGTCTAGTAGGAGCGAATAAGCATAGAATGTCACCTACCTTTTATATGCAGAGTTAGTATCTTGTTTAGAGTCATGTTCTGGTATTTAGGGTACGAATTCCAAGAAGGAAAATAATCCACGATTTAGGATGAAATGCTTTCACTTTTGGAAATTATAATATTCTTTCCCTTAATTGGAGTCCTTGTTAGATAAGAGACCTTCTAAGTAAGGGAAAAAGAACTATTAGATATTATTGTGGTAAGAAATGGTACCTAGTGTATTACACATTATTTATTCATTATATTAAGAAAAGGTTTATCACTTTTAAGTATTGACATACTCAAAGATTCAAAGAGGACTCAAAGAAGATTGAGAAAGAAAAACTAGGGTTCCATATTACAATTAACCAAAAGAGAAGAAAAAAATAATGCAAAGAGTAAATTTACATATATATACAACTAGGTAAAAGTACTAAACTACCCTTAAGAATAAGAAAAAGTACATATAACTGCTAACATCCCCCCTCAAACTCAAAATGATGTAGAAAGAAGCATCGAGAGATTGTCAACCAAAAAATGAAAGCGAGACATAGAGTGCGACTTTGTAAACAAGTTTGCAATCTGCATAGAAGAAAAAACAAAAGGCAATGTAATATTGCCATGTTGAAGATGATGACAGGTGAGGTGATAATCAATTTCAATGTGCTTGGTCTGCTTATGGAAAACTGAATTGTAAGCAATTTGAATAGCACTCTTGTTATCACAGTACGTAGGAGTAGGATAAGGAAGTGAAACACCCATATCGCCAAGTAACCAATGTAATCAAACTGTCTCAGTGGTATTAGATGTCATAGCACGATACTCAGCTTTTGTGGATGATCTAGAAATGATTGGCTGTCTTTTGCTCTTCCAAGAAATAATAGAATCGCCCAAAAAATCTAGTAGCCAGTGGTAGACTTGAGATAAATAGGATCACTAGCCCAATCAACATCACAGTATGCACATAACTCCAAAGAGGATGTAGACGGACGTAAAAGACTTTTAAAAATAGTATCCCAAAGATATTACAAAATACGAAGAACAACTGCAAAAATGAATAGTAGTAGGGGAAGTTACAAACTGGCTGACTATGTGAACAACATATGCAATATCTAGATGAGTAATAGTAAGATATACCAAACTACCAACAATAGTGCAATATAAAGTGGGATTTTGCAAAGGGACACCATTAGAGGGAGAATATCAAACATTAAGCTCAAAAGGAATATCAACAATCTTGGTATCGGTAAGGCAAACACATTTCAAGATGTTAGTTCTATACTTGGACTAAGAAAGAAGATAACCTTTTGGAGAGAAGGCTACTTCAATACCTATAAAAATAGCGTAAAGAGTCCAAGTCCTTCATTCGAATTGACTAGCCAAATATGATTTCACCAATGCAATTCCATCAACATCATCACCAGTAATAATCATGTCATCAACGTATAAAAAAGTAGAACACGACCAGCGGTGGTACACTTTATAAAAAGAGTTGAATCATGATTACTAGGGTAAAAACCAACAGAAGAAATCGCAGTAGAAAACTTGTCGAACCAGTCTCAAGGTGCTTGTTTTAGACCATAAAGAGCTTTCTTGAGTTTGCAAACTTCTCCTAGACTATGAGACATACCAGAAGAGGTACCATGTAGACTTCTTCGTGAAGATTGCTATTCAATAAGGCATTTTTAACATCTATCTAAATATATGCCACTGACGAACAAATGCAATTGCAATCAATATTTTGAAAACCAACTCGGGAAATGACCCGGGTCTAACGATTTAGCCAGTCCGACCGGCGGGTCGAACTGGTGACATCATCATGATGACATTAGCATGCCAAAAAAAAAATTAAACTATTTATAAATTCAATAAAAAAATCAATAACAAGTTCCTAAAATCAAGGTTTGTGACTGACTACAAAATCAATATCAAAATTCATAAAGAAACAATAACACGCTTTATTAACAATTCTCAATTCTCATTGCATCAAGCCATCAACTCCCATTTCACTTTGATGTCAGCTTCATTTCTCAGCAGTCGTTCATGATCTGAAGTTGCTTCATCAAGTGCTGGTATTTCCCCATTAATTATAGGAACATGCTACATACAAAATAAAAATTTAAACTAACAATCAATGATTCTCAACACATTTAACCCTAAATCAACAAAAAATTCGCCAAAATCAACAAACCCACCAAAACTTTGTGCTATGTACAGGTTTTTTCTATAGGAAACAAGAGCAAAAAATTAAGTACAATTTGTATATAAAGCATGAACTATAACATCATCATATAAACTTCTTGATCATTTCTCTTACTTCTTCAATCACAAGTCATGCTTTATGCCTTCCAATTTCTTCTGATTTCATCTCTCCATCTTTCCATATATATAGTACAATTAATTAATTATACCACAAGTTTCAACTAAAATCCCATCCCACCCCCCCCCCAAAAAAAAAAAAAAAAAAAAACTCAAATGCAATACAAACATTTGAAGCAAAACCCAGATGAAATTTAATCTTAAAATAGACATGAACACACGAGACTATAAAAAAGACAAAGATTCTCATCACATTTAACCCTAAATCAACAAAGCCACCAAAATCCACTCACCCAAAATCATATTAAACCTTCAAACCCATAATTCCACAACAAAAACACTAAGAAAAATAGAGATTCAAAAAAACCAGTCTCTCATATCATTCATTCATGAAACTCAAATTCAAGATAAGATTAAGAGCCTTACAGTTACAAATTCAAATCTGTTAACAAGAGAGACAACACAGATATCAAAAAGCAAAGTTGAAGTCGACGATGAAGATGAAGATGAAGATGAATGAAGCTTGAAGTCAAATGAAAAAGAAATAGAGAATTATTTTTGTTTTAGGGATTTTGATTTTTGGTGGACCCTTTTTTCATCCGAGCTGGTTGGACCAGCGGTCTAACATTGTTACGATGGTCCAACAATGGTCGAAAGCAGTTGGTTCTTAAAAAATGGGTTTTATATGTTATTGGACTAGAGTCATGGTCAAAACTCGGCCTGACTGGTTTGACCAGTGGGTCCGGTCCGGTTTTAGTACATAAACTACAATAAGAGTATGAACAATAGTTATTTTTGCAACTAGAGCAAAAGTCTCCTCATATTGTTGAGAAAATCCCTTAGCAACTTCTCCCCTTATGGTCGAATGACATGCCTTTTAGCTATTGGATAAGCTATATCCAAAGATCTTGTTTTGAGCGGAAGGAGAGGCACCTACCACATTTGTGTAATTACTTTGATCCATTATTAGGTTTATAGGGTGTTTCATGATCGTGAGGATTAGGCAGACTTGGTTGACAAGTCTGCTCGGATATCTCAATTATTTAAAAAAAAAAAAAGTTCCCTTAGCAACTCATCTAGCTTTATACCGCTCATTGACCCATCAGACGTAGTTTTTATTTTATAAACACAACGAGAACCAATTGCCTTTTTATTAGGGGGTAAAGGCACCAAACTCCAAGTGTTTGTCTGTCTTATGCAAATAGTGAGTTCCTTAGCCATAGCCTGTTGCCAAAGTGGATCTACAACCACCTCACTATAAGATAAAGGCTTAAAAAGATTGTGAATAAAGGTTACAAAAGAAGCAAAAGAACCTGAATAACAAGAGTAAGTAAAATTTGGAAATTGAGTGGACTTACGAATGCGTTGAGGATAGTGGGAAGAATGAGACACGACCTCAAAAAGTGCTAGAGTGGTCGTAGGGTGAGAGGGAGCATCGAAGACCAAAGTACCAGTATGTACAAGGCAACTAAGTCGAACCCTTCGAGGACAACTAGGGACCAAAGTACTAGTATCTACAAGACAATAAGGGTGAACCTTATGAAAATAATGAAGAGGAAGAGGGATAATCAGAACATGAGGTGGGGTTGTATCTATTATGTGTGAAACCTTAGGGGAGGAACTATCTACATCATTAGAAAAGTGATCAATGTGATTCAGATCAGACTTAGTAAGATTATGAGAGCTATTAGAAATAGAAAAGAAAGGTATGTGCTCAAGAAACACAACAAGACAAGATACATACAATTTTTTGGCAACTGGATCAAAGCAACGAAATCCTTTTTTACCATCACCATAATCTAGAAAAACACAAATAGTAGAGCGAGAAGATAATTTGCTACGTTCATCATGAGGTCGAAAGACAAAAGAAATAAAACCAAAAAACTCATAAAGAAGAAAAATCAGGAGCATGTCCATACAACTTTTCAAAAGGAGACAAACCTAAGGTGCTAGATGATGGGATCCTATGAATTAGATGGACTGCTATAAGAATTGTTTCTCCCCAAAAAGAACTAAGAATATGGGCAGATAACAACAAAGAATGGACGGTTTCAACAATGTGTCGATGTTTTCTCTTTGTAACACCATTTTGCTCTGGTGTGTCAGTACACGAAGTTTGGTGAATTATGTTATCTAAAGTAAACAATTCAAAAAATTTACTTGAAGTGTACTTCCTACCCAAAGCACATCTAAAACACTTAATAACAACAAAGTGTTGAGTTTTGACGAGGGCTTGAAATGCATTACAAATATTAAAAAAGTCAAAATGATGTTTCATAAGATAAACCCAACAATAATGAGTGAAATCGTCAATAAAGGAAACATAATACCGAGACCCCTCTTTTTGCAAAAATAGGGGATGGTCCCCACACATCAAAATGAACTAAATCAAATCGGGCAAGAGAGAAAGAAACATTTCGATTAAAAGGTAAAGCAAAAAATTTTGCAATTTTACAACCAGAACAATTTGAGATATCGTGAGTTTCCAAATTTCCTAATGCTCTTGTGGAAGCTAGGTACCTTAAATGAGAGGTTGAAACATGATTAAGACGAGAATGCCATAAATAAAAACAAGAAGAGGAACTACTTCAACAAAACGATGACAAGTCAACACTAGAAGCTGCAATATCTGGTACTTTTAGTGTATCCAAAACATATAATCTCCCTTGCCTTCGGCCTATCCTAGTCAGCTTCTAGGATTAGGGATCCTCCACATGATAAGAGGTGGAAGAAAAAGAGGCAGAGTAACCAGAGCCGCACAATTGGCCAATAGAAACAAGATTCAATGTAAGTTTAGGAATGTAGTAAACATTAGGAAGAGATATATGTTGTGTGACAATTAAACCAACACCTACTAAAGGCATAGGAGTGCCATCATCAATCATGAAAAACACAAATGATTTAGAGCATAGCGAAGAAAAGATGAAGAATTATGTGACATATGATGAGAAGCTACAGAGTCTAAAACCCACATGGAAGAAGACATACTTGAAGAACTTGACAAACCTATAGGAGTCGAGGTAGACATATGTTAATGTATGCCCTATGAACCAATCGTGTTGTGTTGAATGCCTCCGTTGAAAATCATATGATGATATTAGTGTGGGTGATTGTGAAAGTCATATCATTAAGGCATTAGCATGGACAAACAGTTAATGAACTGTTTATTGAATATAACCATTTAAGATGAATCACATGGACATTTAGAGTCTAATCAATGATACATCGTAGGATCGTATAAGTGTATCATTGATCTTTAGACCTGAGATGTCACGGTTGAATTCTACATAAATGCGTATGGTTCATATGGTGTATAAACATAGGACTACTGATGTTATGTGTAAGAAGCCGATCTGGCCATTGTTATTTATGTGTGAAGACAAGTGATAGTCAAGATGGGATCCGTTGACTTGATCTAGTTTGATATCAAGTTCCTAGACAAATGTCAATATTCATTCGAAAAGGAAATCTGTGGCCGGGGTATATAAAATGTTACCTAAAAGATTGTTTCATGGTGACACGTTCCTTATGTGTTGATTGTCAATTTGATATAAGATTAAGACAAGGATTTTGACATACCATGAATCCATTCTTAATTGGGATTAAACAACAAAATGATTTAATTACACAATGCATACGATGATAAAAGAGTTCGTTGGAGTATATCTGCATTGTGACTTAGGGGTTATGGAGCATTGCTAGATGCCTACCATAATCGGTGGGAGTTTGGTCATAAAGAGTTATGACGAAACATATCGGAACAGGATACGATATTGAGCCTACGACTAAGCCATAGTGAACCTAAGAGGTCACACATAAAAACTAAGGAGAATGGAGAAATAGCCAAAGAGAATTGATCATCCAAGTTTGGCTAGCACCTACCAAGGGTAATAAAGACATTTATACTATTATCATTGAATTAGATTCAATGGAAGGTTTTTTTTTGTAATTATGAAAATTTAAAAGGTTAAATTGTTAAATGGAATTAAGTGTAATTCTAAGTTCATAATTAATCATTTTCTTTATATTAAATTAGATTTAATAGTGGGTTGTAATTGTAAATATATAAACAATTTAAGAGTTAAATTGTTAATTATGATTAAAGGTTAATCCAATGTTATTATTTAAAGAAGTTTAATAACTTCATAATAATTATGGAATTATTTACAACTCCAAAACAATTATGGAATTGTTTAAGGAAGTCCAAAACAATTATTGAATTGTTTACAAGGCTACATATATAAAGAAAATGATATATCCATTTTAGTTATGAGATCAAAAATTTCCAAGAACCCTAATATATCTTTCTTGGCTTAATTCTTCTTTTTCCTTAGTGTGGATACTCTTTTGTTTAGTTTTTCTTGAAATTAAAAGTCTCCAAGGTTGCTAAGGATTTAAGATAACAAGCTATACCTTACTTGTTTTCAATTTGATTGAAATTTTTTGCAAAATACTAATATATATATCACAGTATTACATGCATCATTCTCCATGCATTCTAACCTTCAACATAGCATGTGGTTGTGTGGCAAGAAACTTTTGAAACTGCTCAGTAAGTGCAGTGATTGTAGAATTAGGAGATGGCATGATGCCAAACCCAAATAAGTCTGATGATAGTACAACTATACATCTTAGGCTAGGAAGGCTTATAAGGTTGATTTCCCAATTGCCATGGAAGAGGATGGTGTTGTGGTGATGGGTGTCCTCTCATTAGTAACCTCAGACATTGAGCCTTCCAATGACCTTTTTGCTTACAGAAATTACATTCATCATAACTCCAATACGAATATTTCTTACTTCCAACTAATTTCAAACTAATAGATTGAAGAGAATCAATGTTTTCACTAGCTATATTGAAAATCAACACAATTATGTCACCAAAGAAAAAACTTCCAATGAAAAGAAAAATTCCAAAATAGTCCTTCCAGAAATTCAACTTAAAGACAGTCCTGAAGTTTTCAAACCTGTAAACAGACCCCAAAAATATCTTTAGGTTTGAAAGCTTGCAACCAGGCCCCTGCGTCTATAAACCCGCCCCAAAATATCCTGCAAGTTTGAAACTTGCAGCAAGCCCCTGCGATCTGGGTTTCTTCAATTTGGTTAAGCCTTCAACCAATCCACCACAAGCTCAGACCTATCCACATTGGAAAACCACAATCTGCCCAAACAAATAATAAGCCACCCTGTCTGACATCGGAAACCATAGTTGGCCAACCAATAAAATCAATGCACAAAATCACCCACGAACAACAATTATGCACAAAATCACCCACGAATTCAGCCACAAACCAAGCCACATGCTCAGCCACAAGAATCACCCACAAATCACCACAAAGAAAAAAAAAAAAAAAAAAAAAAACACTACCAAATCCCCTTGAACATCTACTTTGTACCATATTAACGTACTCACATATTCAAGAGGATTCAAGAAAATTGAGGAAGAAAACTAGGTTTTCATATTATAATGGATCCCACCTACCAAAAAAGTACTTTTTTTGCTTCGACCCGTATTCCCATATGATAGGGGACGATATAAATTTAGCAAAACTCTTCCCCTAGGATTTGCTATGTGAAAAAGATAATATGCAACTTCGAGTTGTCAATTATATCCTTTATGGAAAGGCAAACCTACTCCGTGAATTTATGAGCAAGTATTCCATTACTTCGACTTGTTTAGTGTTGAATTGGAACCAAGACAAAAAGGTTCTTGCCTTGAAGAGCTCTGTGTTTCCTTTGTTGAAGTAAATCAAATGGTTTTATATATATATATATATATATATATATATATATATATAAACTACTCGGAATTATGACACAAGTATTCAATTAGTTCGGACTTGAATATTCTTATTCTATTCTGTATACTATATAATAGCTAACGAAGAATAATTAATAAAATATAGATTCATAAATTAGGTTAGAAAAAAAAAAGCATTTCAAATGAAATTTGAATTTGAATTCAAAAATGAAAAAAAAAAAAAATCTTATTATCGAATTAAGAGTATGATCTTTATTATTGATAAATATCAAATTGATAAATAATCGAAATATATTCTATGTTGTGTGTGCGTGTGTGTGTGTGCGTGCTCCCATTTTGAGTCAAGAGATGATAAATAGACACATCCATTGCACCGATCGGGGTGCGTTCGTAGCCTGAGGGGGTCGAAGATCAAGAAGTGTTATTTATCAGCCAAGCATTCTTCTTATGGCTAGATCCAATCTCTTGGTCCTTGCGAAAGGAAAAGTAATTTCACGTTCTTCCTTTCGGGAAGGGAGATTAGGAAAATCCTATTGATTGCAGCTTTCTCCAAACCTCTGGGAAAACCATGTGTGTGTATATATATATATATATGTGTGTGTGTGTGTGTGTGTGTGTGTAATACATATATAAAATTGCCAACTCATCATCCAAGCATTAGAAATTGCTGGAAAGTGCTAGCAAAGGTTCTCACTATTACTAAATTTTTGGCGAATAATTGATCCATCCCAAACCGAAGGTGGGAGAATTTTTTCATTTAAACCGAAAAAAATTGAACCATTGTTGAAACCATTTTGGAAAGTTTTGGACAGTTTTGTCAAATATAACGACCAAGAATGTGTTGTATGTGATAAATAGAAAGTATAAAACCAACTTTTTGATAATCTTTATATGAAAATTCTTGAGGAATAAAAGTTTGAGAAAGTAGATGTTTTTTAGAATTCCAATACGCCAATCTTGTGGTCTCAAGACTTCTTTGATTTTGCATTTTGAAAAAGCAATTTTATTTGGATCATTTCTATCTGATTTGTATAATTTAATTGAATCAGTATCAACTAAAATAAATTCATTACAGTTTATTGTTTTTAATAGATCTTAGGAATAAAATAAAAATCTGGAGGGAAATTTTTGATAGTTTCTTGAAAAGTTTGTCCCCAGAATTGGGTTCAATAATACAAATTTGGGCTGTTTTCTTTTTCATCGTATTGAAAATTGGATTTGTTATAGGTTTTGTGAGTGGAGGTGTGATAGATGTTGGTATTGTAAGGCTTGTTGGTAATTTTTGTGGTGGACAAGAACAAATTCTTCATTTAGAAGAGTGAGCTGATTTGGTTGGGTAATAATGGTTTTCGGTTTATTGGGTTTTGATTGTGGGGTAATAGTTTGTTGAGGTGGTAACATTGCATACAATGCTTTTGATTTTGGATTATTCTGGGGTTGGATGGGAGTGCCTATCTTTTCCTCACTTTCTCTCAAAATTATCTTCTCCTGAAAGTTATTATGAGAGAGACTATTAAGTAAATTTTTTTTACTCTTGTATTTTACTGAAAACTGATTTTGAATTTTTTTAAATTTTAATGCAAAAAGTTTAAAACACGTTTTTGTAATGCAAGCATCCATTTTTTTTTAGTGTAGCTATTCTCTTGTTGGACAATTTCTAGACTCTCTAATTTATTAATAGCATTTATCCTAGATATTGAATATTTTTTAAATTACTAATGTCCTTTACTAATGAAGGATTAACAATTCAAATGTACTCTTGTCCTAAAATATTGTTGTAATTCCTTTATTATAACTGTGAAAGGGTAAATTTGAGTAATAAAGAGGTACCTAATATAACATTTTGATCTAAATCTTTTGCTAGAATAAAAGTATTTTTAATAAAAAATTTTGTATACATACATGACATTGGATAATTTATAATTAATATTTAATTGTTGACCATTACTCACTGTAATATTCTTTTTTTTCATAATATTTTGTTGGAATTAATATTCTCTCATACAATTTTGATTTGCTTCTGTGTCTTCTAAGGCTTTTGTAATAATATATATTCATTATAATTTAATCCTAATATAAACATGCCATTTTTGAAATTGATTCTAGAATTTCATTAATAAATGATTCTTCAGTTTCTTCCACAATTTTTAATTTTGATTTTGAGGTTGATGTTTCTTATAGTTTCTTTAGAGGCTTTTAAGCATAATAAAGTTGTCTTTATTTCAAAATTATATTTTTGTATTCTTAACTTGATTTTTCATAATATTTTTCTTCTTGTAACACTTAGAACTTGTGTGGATTTTTCAAATCTTTTTAATATTCTTTAAATTATAAGAATCTACATTTTTTGTTTTTCTTCAGATAAAATTAATTCTTTAAGTTTTAATAAATATTCTCTCTTAATATTTTCATCCTGAATCTTATCGATAATATCTAATAAAAATTCTTTTGATTTGTTATAACTTTATCGACTTAGGTCTAGAGGTTGATATCATTTTATTGATTTCATTGCACAGTAGCAAGACCCCATGCAATCACAACATTAAATCTTGTGAAGACTCACTCATTGTTTCAGAAGAGTTTTCTGAATTTGATAAGTCATATCTTCGTTATCTGTATCAAACTAGATTCTTTTCAGAGTCTGTTTGAATAATATTTAATATTGTTATTTTAATTCTACCTATTTCTAATATTTTAATTTGATTTTTCATAGGACACTTAGTAGTATATGACCTTGTTATTTATATTCCAACATGTGATAGATTTTTTAGATATTTTCTTATTGGAATATTTTTTCTTTTATAAGCTTATCGTAAGATTTTTGTTCATATTTTAACATTTCTTTAATAAGGTAGTTTTCTATATTGTTTTGTTTTGGTTTTTTTTTTTTTTTCTTTTTTTTTGTCTGTTTTATATTTAATAGAGGGAGGCAATATTTTTTTTATAACCATATTGACTACAAAATCCACTTAATTCTGTTTGGTTATGTTTTAATTCATTTTTAAACTTAGCTTTTAATTTTAAATCAGTACAAATTATTAAAGCTTCATTTTTAATAAAACTAATTAAATCTCCATATGTTAATTCTTCATAAGGTATATTTCCATCATATTTTCTGTATAATGCATTTTTAACAGTTTGACCGAATAATCTAGGTAGACTGTCTAGGAACCTTTCTTTCCAATAAGGTTTCCTAATATCTGTTCTGGTGAATACTTTTTGTAAAAACATATCCTTATACCATCTAAAATCTGCCATGGTTGGACATCTTGAGTTTGATAATATTTCTAGTGATTTTTTTTTGAAAGCTTGTTGGGTCTCCTACAAAGTTTTTGGTTATCGCATAAATTAATATAGCTACAATGTCTCCTTCTTCTTGTTCATACTCCATTTGACTAGTACTTTATGTTTTGACTTTTGTAATCTTTTTTGTTGTGTGTAATATGTGATATTTATGTGATTCTGGTAAATCATTATCCCACCAATTCTTAAGCATTCACGTAAATCCTAAGACTAATATTTTTGCTATTTGATGATCAGTGTTGTCATGAGATTTATAAGCTAATGCTGACATAGTCATTTCTTGTAAAACATTTAATATTTGGTGTTCAGCTAATCCATCTATATTCCATTCATCTATTCTTGTTCCATTATAGGAAGATCTTGATATTTGTGTTAAATCTTCGAATTGTATATCTGGTAAGGAAGGTCTTGGGTAATAGTTTTGAGTTTTAGAATCTGTCATATTATTTCTCATTTTATTAATGGATAAGTTTTAAAAATTTTGATTTAATTCTTCTATAGGGTCGGATTCCGTAAGAACATTAATGTTTGATTTAAAGGGTGAAAATTCATTAAGTTTTTTACTAATAGTTTCTAAAATAGTATTGTGATTATTAAATTTAACTATTTCTTCTTTTGGTATATAAAAGGGTTCAAAAAATGGTTTAACATATTTTTGTGAATAAAGAGGTGTTGAATTAGAAGTTGAATTTCCTATTTCTACTGTCTCCTTCCCGGGGTTTTTTGAAAACTTTGTTATTATGTGTGTAGTATTGTCTTCTATCCTATTCATTTGTTGACTAATAGTGTGGAGAATTTGATTAGAGTAATTGTTTTGATGTTGAATATTTTTAATATCTCTTAAAGTTGGTTGTTTTTTTATCATCATCTATCCTATTAATTTTTTTAAAGGGTGATGCTATTATTTCTGCTTGTTGATTTTCTATTTTAATTTCTTCTAAAGGTGGATGTACATGTAATAGTTTTATTTGTTGATATTTGCCAAATTATTGTTGTATTAGTTGTTACAAAAATAGTTTTCTTCTCACTTAAATTTTGATAATATTTTTTATTTTCTAGCCAATTAAAGAAATAAATATTTTGTTTTAATTTTTCTTGTGTATTGTACCATACAGATCTAAGGGTATTTTGTTCTTCTGGTTTAAATATTGTAAAGAAATTTTGTCGTTTTTCTGTATTATAGTTTTGTAGGAATTCTTGTTTTAATAATTCTTTGTTAATTTCAAAGGGTTTAGTTATTGTGTTAATTTGACTATAATATTCTAATGCTTCTAATTGTGTTGGTGAACTAGGTGGAGTTGATGTGTTTTCATATGCAAGTTTTGGTACAGAGGGGGAATGATTGTCTCCTACTAATTTACTTGTTGAACTTGCTGATGAAAGCCTAGGTGTAGTAATTTCTTGTGTGTTAATTGGTTTCATTAATTCTTGATTATTGTTTGTGTTTTGTTGTTGATTATTAATTTTAACAGTGTTACTACTACTACTACTATCATCTCGCCTACTGCTACTTCCTAATTTCCTTAAGAAATTAGACATCTCTAAAATAATTCTAACCTAAAAGTTCTAGTTTTTCTCCTAGATTACGGAACTACCTAACACTGCTAACCAACGATTACAGGCTGACCAAGCGCACCCTCCAAGCTAAGAGCAACCTAGAATCAATTCTAGAGTTCTTTAGATTAAAACCTTCTAGATTGATCTAATCCTTGATTTAACTAAGAAATGAACAGTGTTAGGATGAATAGTAAACTGCTATAGTTTATGAAGAGTAACAGTGATGAACAGTAACACTAAATAGTATTTTTAATGAACAGTAATTTTAACAGTGTTTTGCTACAGTACTACGGTAATGGATGTTAATTTGTGAAGTTTTTAATTCATAATTCCTCACGTCTAATGACTCTTGCTTTGATACCATATAAGACAGGATCTTTAAAAACTTGAGGAATGTAATAAATGAAATGTATTGAAAATGAATAGTAAATGTTCTTGTAATAATAAATGTGAAAAGAAAAGAAATAATGTAAATAATGAAAAGGAAAGAAATAATGCGTATCAACTTACAAGTAGAAGTTTTGATGAAGAAACGTTTTATTGCTTGATGATTTTTACAAAGTGTTTGTCAAAGGACAATTTTTTTCTCTCTCACTTCTTGTTCTCTCGTTTTCTCTCTTTTTTCGCATTCTACTCTTGCATTCTAAGTGACACACACACACACACACACACACACACACACACACACAATTATTGATTAATGAACATTATTACAAAGAGTCAATTCTATAATAATTGATTGGCTCTAGGGCACCTACTCTAACAATCTCCCATTTACATTATAGCCAATTATTCATGTATTTAATACCAAATGACCTTAAGTGCTTTTCATGCTTCTGCTACGACAGAGGCTTCGTCAGTGGATCAACGAGATTGTCATCAGTATGCACTTTACTAATCTGTACATCTTTCCTGTCAACCATTTCTCTGATGAGATGAAATTATCTCAGTATGTGTTTGGACTTTTGGTGAGACCATGGTTCATTTGCTTGAGCTATTGCTCTATTGTTGTTGCAATAGATATCTATTGGATCAACAATCATGGAGACCATACCAAGTTCGGTGACGAATTTCTTAATCTAGACTACCTCTTTGGCCGCATCAGATAATGCGATATACTTAGTCTCCATTGTAGAGTCTGTTACAGTGCTTTGCTTAGAGCTCTTCCTGCTCACCACACCCCCATTGAGACAAAATACAAACCCAGATTACGAACGATAATCATCTTTATCTGTTTGGAAACTAGCATCACTGTATCCTCTTACAGTGAGTTCATCTTCCCCTCCATAAACCAAGAACATATCCTTAGTCCTTTTCAAGTACTTAAGGATGTTCTTGATAGCTATTCATGTAAGTAATTGATCTACCATACGCAGTGGAAAAACAAAAAAATCAATCAGTAAATCAGTTACAATTCTTTGCCTAGATTCGAGTATAGATTATACAGTTTATATGTTTATAAACAAAAATCTTTATAAAGTAAATCCATTCAAGGATTAGAATACTTACGTACATTTGGAGGCTCCTTCGAATATCTCTGATTTCAGACAGGAATACTATTCACTATTACTGTTCATGGTTACTGTTCACAATTTACTGTTCACGTGATTTTTTGCCAATCGATCCAAAGTAGGATCGCACTCACGGAAGTCCACACGAAGATATTCCGCAGAACCCTTAATTATTTTGCTAGAACAATCAAGGGCTTCAAGAATCAAGAAAGAAGAACAAGAAAAGTTTTCTTCTTGAGAGAGAGAGATAGGGTGGCTAGGGTTTTAATTGAATGAATAATTTACTTTGTTTTAATTTTAAGTTGCACTTCTATAGTGCAACAATTAAAACCCTAATCCACTACCTTGGGCACCAACCTTAGTTCACCCTTACAACCAAACACACCCTTTATGATATTTTAATTAATTAATTATTATTATAATTAAAATCAATTAATATATATAATATTGTAATATATTAACATTCAATTAATAATAATAATTCATTTAAATATATACATAGATATATTTAAATATAATCTCACTAATTTAATTTTAATATTAAAATTAAATACAGGCAACAACTTCAGCAAATTTAATTGCACTGTGAGATTACCAAAACACCCTTTCATCCTAAAAGATGAAAATACCCCTCTCACAAATTGATTCTTAAATTATCTTCTACGTGTGTGACCCATAGGCTCCTCATCATATCGGTAGTGTATAGTATCGCGATTAACACCAATTAATCGTCTCATTACACACAGACCAAGATTGGCTCCTAGCAAGGCATCATGGCCACCCGATAGATTCGAATTCAGCGAAACTGCAGCCTGTCAACGGTTTGGTTACTGTGTAATCAAATCCTTTCATCATCTGTTATCTCATTGAGACTGAGGTACATAAATAGTGTCAACCTCAGATATCGTCGATATGTTTGTATTCAGTTACTGGACCAATGGCAGGAATATTAAATTAGATTGAGCATTAATTCAATCCCACTTTGGCCACAGATTTAGTGCCATTGCCATTTATTGAATTACCCAGTGAGGTAACTTCTCCTGTACCCAAGAGTGATGAATCCTTTGTCGATCCACCATAGTCTTGATACACTTCTCAATGTAACCAATCACTATCGTATTGATAGCTCTGAATAGAACTACGTTAGGCTAGTGTCAAACTACACCAATTGGTGCACAAGGCGCTCCGATGGTTTCAAGTCTAAGGATCACATGCACCACCATCTGCTAGAGGATTTATTCCATAGACACTAGGGTTACCATCTATATGGAGTCCTCTGGTGGGTCTATCCAATGAACTTGCCTCTAGTAAGCACCCATGCATTGCACCAGGTTGTCAGCAAACGACCTTAACAAGTGAGATCAGTCACTGCCTTTCGATAGGGTCGTTCAACACTATGATAGTATTACCGTATTATCTGTGTCCTTGGTCAAAATAATACTGGGGCTATGGACGTTTCTAGAATGGCCACCATATGTGATCATAGGGTTTTCACTATCAAGATTTGAAACACTTGATGCCCTTGTCACGGTTCTACCATCCTAAAGACATATATCATTACATACACGATATAGAAGAATATGCCTTTTATTGATAAATAAACATGTATTACAGAGTCAATTTTGCAATAATTGATTGGCTCTAGGACACCTACTCTAACAATCTTCCACTTGCACTATAGCCAATCATTCATGTATTTAATACCGAATAACCTTAAGTGTTTTTCATGGTTCTATTGTGACAGAGGTTTCATCAGTGGATTGGTGAGATTGTCATCAGTATGCACTTTATTGATATGTACATCTTTCCCTTCAACCATTTCTCTGATAAGATGAAAACGTCTAAGTATGTGTCTGGACTTCTGGTGAGACCGTGGTTCCTTTGCTTGAGCAATTGCTCCATTGTTGTCACAATAGACATTTATCGAATTAACAATCATGGAAACCACACCAAGTTCGATGACGAACTTCTTAATCCGGACTGACTCCTTGGTCATATTAGATAATGCAATATACTCAACCTGCATTGTAGAGTCTACTATAGTGCTTTGATTGGAGCTCTTCCAGCTCACTGCACCCCCATTGAGACAAAATACAAACCCTAATTGTGATCGATAATCATTTTTATCCATTTGAAAACTCGCATCACTGTATCCTCTTATAGTGAGCTCATCTTCCTCTCTATAAACCAAGAACATGTCCTTAGTCCTCTTCAGGTACTTAAGGATATTCTTGACAGCTATCCAGTGATGCTCACTTAGATCCGATTGATATCTACTACAAGTACTTAACGCATATGAGACATCAATCCGAGTACATAACATGGCATACATGATAGATCCAATTGCTGACGCATATGGGATCCTCTTCATTCTATCTCTCTCATCATGTGTTTTAGGACACATATCCTTAGAGAGATAGACACCATGTGATCGAAAGAAATCCCTTCTTGGATTCTTCCATACTGAATCTCTTCAGTGCCTTGTCAATGTATTACTCTAACTTATGCCAAGCAACCTACGTGATCTATCTCAATAGATCTTTATTCTGAGGATGTAGGTTGTTTCTCCTAAGTCTTTCATTGAGAAGCACTTGGATAACCAAGTCTTTACCAATTGCAAGTTCGGTATATCATTCCCGATCAAAAGTATGTCATCAACATACAACACTAGGAATACCACTGCGCTCCCACTCACTTTCTTGTAAACACATGGCTCAGCTTCGTTCTTGATAAAATTGAATTCTTTTACAACTTCATCAAAATGAATGTTCCAGTTCCTTGAAGCTTGCTTGAGTCCATAAATGGATCTCTGCAACTTGCATACCTTCTCAGCTTGCTTATCAAGAACGAAACCATGGGGTTGTGTGATATATACATCCTCTTCAAGGTTTCCATTCAGGAAAGCCGTTTTGACATCCATTTGCCAAATCTCATAATCATGATATACAACAATCGCAAGCATAATCCGGATGGATTTAATCATGGCAACCGGCGAAAAGGTTTCCTCATAGTCAATACCATGAATTTGCTTGAAACCTTTAGCAACCAGTCGTGCTTTAAAAGTGTGCACCTTGCCATCCATGTCAGTTTTCTTCTTGAAGACCCATTTACACCCTTTGGGTTTTACCCCTTCAGATGGTTCCACCAAAGACCATACTTGGTTTTGGTACATGGAGTCCATCTCAGATTTCATGGCTTCAAACCATTTAACGGAATTTGGATCCGATATGGTGTCTTCATAGGTTCTGGGTTCATTGTCTTGGTAGACAAGTACGTCACCATGTTGAGTCACAAGATAACCGTATCTCTCAGGCTCATGGCATACTCTCCCAAATCTACGTAGCTTCTGTGCTACTTGAGGTGGTTCACTTTGATCCACAAGTTGTGGAATAACCTTTTCCTGATGTTCAACCACTCTTGTGACACATCTTCTCGTCCTTCATCTAGTATATCTTGTAGCTCTAGAACTTCATCGAGTTCTATTTTTCTCCCACTAGTACTTCTTAGAAAAAATTTTCTTTTCTAGGAAGACACCAGTACAAGCAACAAAAATTTTGCGCTCTTCTGGATAGTAGAAATAATATCCTTTGGTTTCTTTAGGATACCCCACAAATATACATTTGTAGGATTTTGGGCCCAGCTTGTTCAGCTTCGCAACCCCAAATCCTTAGATAAGATAAATTGGGCTTTCGCCCATTCCATAGTTCAAATGGAGTCTTGTCTACAGACTTTGATGACGCACAGTTCAAAATGTGAGTTGCAGTATCTAGGGCATAACCCTAGAATGATGCAGGTAAATCACTAAAACTCATCATGGACCCCATGTCAAGTAAGGTCCTATTCCTCTTTTCAGACACTCCATTGTGTTGAGGTGTATATGGAGGGGTGAGTTGTGATACTATCCCACATTCCTTCAGGTATTCAGAAAACCCTGAGCTTAAGTATTCACCTCCTCGATCCGACCGAAGAGCTTTAATACTTTTGGCCAACGTATTCTGTACTTCATTCCTGAATTCTTTGAACTTATCAAAGACTTCAGATTTATGTCTCATGAGGTAGACATAACCATATCTACTGAAATCATTAGTAAATATGATGAAGTAAGAATATCCACCTCTAGCTTCAACTGTTAGTGGACCATATACATCACTATGGATAATGCCTAATAGTTTAGTAGCCCTTTCACTTTGTCTTGTGAAAGGTGACTTGGTCATCTTGCCTAAAAGGCATGACTCGCAAACCTCAAATGACTGGAAGTCAAAAGGGTCCAAAACTCCACCCCTTTGAAGTTTTGCAACGCGAGACTGATTAACATGACCCAATCTACAATGCCAAAGGTATGTATGGTTTTGTTCCCTATGTTTAGCTTTCTTAGTTTCAACTTTGAGAATATTCTTATTGTTCAAATTAAGAACATATAATCCATTATATAACCTTGCAATTCCAAATAGAATACCATTCAAACTAAAGGACAACAATCTATTAGAAATCTCAAAACGATATCCTATATTATCCAAAGCGGATACTGAAATAATGTTTCTAGAAATCGTAGCTAAAAAATAACAGTCTTTGAGTTCTAATAATAAGCCCGAAGACAAAGACAAACAATAAGTCTCTACAGCTAATGCAGCCACATGTGCTCTGTTTCCAACTCGTAGGTCCACTTCTCCCTTGGCGAGCAATCTACTCTGCATTAGTCCCTGCACATCAGTACAAATGTGAGTACCACATCCTATGTCAATGACCCAAGATGTTGAAGGAGAGAAGTTAATCTCAATCATAAACATACCTAAAGTCGAAGCATCTAACTTCTTCTTGTTTGCGAGGAAAGCCTTGCAGTGCTTCCTCTAGTGGCCAGGATTGCCATAATAGAAGCAGACTGCCTTCCCACCTTTCCCAATGCTTCCCGCAGGCTTGAGAGCATCCTATCCTTTAGGCTTAGGCTTGGGCTTGGGCTTGGGCTTAGGCTTAGGATTGACCTTGGCCTTTCCCTTGCCCTTACCCTTTCCTTCACTGGCAGCTACCAGTAAAACAGGCTTGGACTTCTTCAAGTCTTGCTCTATAGTCCTTAGCATGTTCAAAAGCTCCGACATGGTTTTCACCATAGCGTTCATATTGAAGTTCATTATGAACGGTGCATAAGAGTCAGGCAAGGATTGCAGAATTAAATCCACTTGTAATTCTGCATCCAACTAAAACCCCAAAGTCTCAAGCCTCTCCATGTGCTCGATCATTTTGAACACATGAGGGCCAACTTGGGCTCCCTCGATCAGGCGACTTCCAAACAGTGCTTTTGAGGTGTAGAATAATGGCAGCAGTGTCCATATTCTCATGCTGCTTTTGTAGTACTGGTGTCATTGATGCTAACATCAAGCATTGAATGCCATCAACATCATCAAGGAACTTTTGATAAGTATCCTTTACTTCCTGAGTGACATCAGGATCAGACTTAGCCATATATGGCTTATCAAGGATATACAATTTCTTTTCGGATTTTAAGTATAATCCGAAGATTACGATACCAGTCCGAGAAATTGGATCCATCCAACTTGTTTTCTTTCTCGATTATCGGTCGCAGGTTCATAATGCTCATTTTTTAAGTGAATCTACAATTTAGAAAAGTAAAGTCAACATAATGTTTATTATTTCTTAATATGGTCTTTTATTTAAAAAACACTCCCACTATTTTCCTCAAGCCAATAGCCCTCACTATTAACTAGGGAAAGCCCGTTGGCTTTCCTAGTGGACTGAGATCCCATCTGGCCCATTTCAAACATTCGCTGTGGCGAACAAGCCAAAATAGGTTGATTAGGTAGGCTAACAAACTTAATCCACACCAGTTGATAGCTCCCACTACCAATCTCAAATGTGAAGTAAGCCAACAAGCCAATCACATAATCCAATGGCCTAGCCATCGTCCTCAAGTGTGATTCCCAATATCAGTAGAGTTGACACTACATGTCACCACGTACAGTCAACATGTGTACCTCTCTACTATGCCTATGACGTGTTTATCAACCTTCACTGTGGCAAACAAGCAAAACTATCATTTTAAGTAGACCCATCATCATTAAGGAAAACTCCAATGAATTTTAACCTCCCACTGGTAGAAGTGTACCCTTTGCTGTGGCAAACAAGGTTCCAACGAATAATGGTTTGATTAAAACCATGGTGATGGAAGCCATAAGTGACTTAATATATCTTATTTGAGGGCTTTTATTTAATGTCTCACCAGATTATTATCTTTGTTAGAATGTCATTGTTTGACATGTTATTGAACATTCAACCTTAGCAAGTATTCTAAACAAAATAAAACGTGCCAATACATGGCCCACTAAAACCGATTTCCTCGAGCTTAAAGGAATCGGTTGGTCAACCTACGATTTAAAAATAAATCTTGGATCTTCAAGTTATTCCTCTTCATAGCTCATTCGTTTCTTTTTCACGATCATTACAAATAATTTTATAATAAAAAACCTATTCTAACTTACATCAATGACATAGAAACCTCGTGTTACATACGAGGTGAGTGAGATGAGGAGAAGAAATACATGGATATTTAAGAGAGAGAGAAAGAGAGGCAGGACACGCAGGTCCTATAGGTCTAAGGCTAATGTACCGGGCACCATGCAATTATCAAACAAGAACATTGCATACATTAAAAAACAATCAATTTTTGAATTGGGTGGGTTGAATTATCATGTTACCACCTTAAACGTGTAGAATGAATATTGGCTTTAAAGGTTCAAAAAATTGTAATTTAGCCCCTATGCAAAAAACAGAAAGCAAAAACGAAATAGTAGGTTTCTTGCCGCGACGAAGAAATTCTTTGCCCCAGCGAAGTTCATGCACACATAGTTGCTGCGGCGAAGTTTTATTTTGCCGCGGCGACCGTGAACTTCCAAAAAACACAAATCGTTCCTGAGAGTTTTATGCCGCAGCGAAGGTTTATTTCGCCATGGCTAGATTCACTTTTTGCATCTCGCCATAGCGAAGTGTTATTTCGCTACGGCTAATGCTGCAAAACAATGAATCAGGCACAGTAACGTCTTTTGCAATTTTTCCCATAATGACACGGATCCAAATCAAATCAAAGGCTTAAACATTCGACCAGGATACCAACCAACCAATACACATTCAATCAACACATTATTTAATAAATTGATTACTTAAGACATTCAACATTCATAATTTTCCAGATTTAAAAAACACTTCAAATCATGCAATAACATGTTATCAAACAAATATATATGTTATCAAACATCAATTAAACAATATAATCTAATACCCGAGGCTCTGATACCACTGTAAGTAATTGATCTACCATACACAGCAGAAAAATAAAAAATTCAATTGGTAAATCAATTACCTTTCTTTGCCTAGATCTGAGTATAGATTATACCATTTACATGTTTATAAACAAAAATCTGTATAAAGTAAATCCATTCAAGGATTAGAATACTTACGTATGTTTGGAGGCTCCTTCAAATATCTCTGATTTTAGACAGGAACACTGTTTACGATTACTTTTCACGGTTACTGTTCACGTGATTTTTCGTCAATCGATCCAAAGTACGATCGCACTCACAAAAGTCCACACAAAGATAATCTACAGAACCCTTGATTATTTTGCTAGAACAATCAAAGGCTTCAAGAATCAAGAAAGAAGAACAAGAAAAGTTTTCTTCTTGAGAGAGAGAGGGATAGGGTGGCTAGGGTTTTAATTGAATGAATAATTTACTTTGTTTTAATTTTAAGTTGCACTTCTATAGTGCAACAATTAAAACCCTAATCCACTACCTTGGGCACCAACCCTAGTTCACCCTTGCAACCAAACACACCCTTTCTGATATTTTAATTAATTAATTATTATTATAATTAAAATCAATTAATATATATAATACTGTAATATATTAACATTCAATTAATAATAATAATTCATTTAAATATATACATAGATATATTTAAATATAATCTCACTAATTTAATTTTAATATTAAAATTAAATACAGGCAACACCTTCAGCAAATTTAATTACACTGTGAGATTACCAAAATACTCTTTCGTCCTAAAAGACGAAAATACCCTTCTCACAAATTGATTCTTAAATTATCTTCTAAGTGTGTGACCCGTAGGCTCCTCATCATATCGGCAGTATGTAGTATCGCGATTAACACCGATTAATCGTCTCACTACATAGAGACCAAGATTGGCCCCTAGCAAGACATGATGGCCAGTCGATAGATTTGGATTCAACGAAACCACAGCTTGTCAACGGCTTGGTTACTGTGCAATCAAATCATTTCATCAACTGTTATCTCATTGAGACTGAGGTACAGAAATAGTGTCAACCTCAGATATCCTCAACATGTTTGTATTCAGTTACTAAACTAATGAAAGGAATATTAAATTGGATTGACATCAACTCAATCCCACTGTGGCCACATATTTAGTGTTATTGCCATTAACTGAATTACCTAGTGAGATAGCTTCTCCTGTACCCAGGAGTGATGAATCCTTTGTCGATCCACCATAATCTCGATACACTTCTCAATGTAGCCAATCACTACCGTATTGATAGCTCTTAATAGAACTACGTTGGACTAGTGTCAAACTACACCAATTGGTGCACAAGGCGCTCCAGTGATCTCAAGTCTAAGGATCACATGCACACCATCCGTTAAAGGATTTATTCCATAGACACTGGGGTTACCATCCATACCATCCATATGGAATCCTCTAGTGGGTCTATCCAGTGAACTTGCCTCTAGCAAGCACCCATGCATTGCACCAGGTTGTTGGCAAACAACCTTGACAAGTGAGATCAGTCACTGCCTTTCGATAGGGTCGTTATACACTACGATAGCCTTACCGTATTATCTGTGTCCTTGGTCAGAATAATACTTGGGCTACAGACGTTTCTAGAATGGCCATCATATGTGATCATAGGGTTCTCACTATCAAGATTTGAAATACCTGATACCCTCGTCACGGTTCTACCATCCTAAAGATGTATATCATTACAGACACAATATAGAAGAATATGTCTTTTATTGATAAATAAACATTTATTACAGAGTCAATTTTACAATAATTAATCGGCTCTAGGGCACTTACTCTAACAATTCAATGATGCTTACCTAGATCCGATTGATATCTACTACAAGTGCTTAACGCACATGAGACATTAATTCGAGTGCACAACATGGCATACATGATGGATCTAATTGCTGACGCATATGGGATCCTCTTCGTTTTAGGATACATATCCTTAGTGAGATGAACACCATGTGACATCGGAAGAAATCCTTTCTTAGATTCTTCCATACTGAATCTCTTTAGTACCTTGTCAATGTATGTACTCTGACTTAGTCCAAGCAACCTATGCGATCTATCACGATAGATCTTTATTCCAAGGTGTAGGCTACTTATCCTAAGTCTTTCATGGAGAAGCACTTGGATAACCAAGTCTTTACTGACTGCAAGTTTGGTATATCATTCCCGATCAGAAGTATGTCGTCAACATATAACACCAAGAATGCCACTACGCTCCCACTTACTTTCTTGTAAATACAGGGCTCATCTTCGTTCTTGATAAAACCTAACTCTTTTACAACTTCATCAAAACGAATGTTCTAGCTCCTTGAAGCTTGCTTGAGTCCATAAATGGACCTCTACAACTTGCATACTTTATCAGCTTGTCCATCAAGAATGAAACCACTGGATTGTGTCATATACACATCCTCTTCAAGGTTTTCATTCAAGAAAACCGTTTTGACATCCATTTGCCAAATCTCATAGTCATGATATGCAACAATCGCAAGCATAATCCGAATGGATTTAATCATGACAACCGGTGAAAAGGTTTCTTCATAGCCAATACCATGAATTTGTTTGAAACCTTTGGCAACCAGTCGTGCCTTATAGGTATGCACCTTGTCATCCTATGAGTTTTACCTATTCAGGTGGATCCATCAAAGACCATACTTGGCTTTGGCAAACAAGCCATTTCAAACCTTCACTTTGGCAAATAAGTCAAAATGGGTTGATTAAGTAAGCCAACAAACTTAGTCCACACCAGTTGATAGCTACCACTACCAACCTCAAATGTGAAACAAGCCAACAAGCCAATCACACAATTCAATGGCCAAAGCCATCATCCTCAAATGTGATTCTCAGTATCAGTAAAGTGGACACTACATGTTGCCACGTACACACAACAAGCAATCTTCTCTACTATGCCTAAGATATGCTTATCAACCTTCGCTTTTGCGAACAAGCAAAACATATCATTTAAGTGGAACTATCACCATTAAGGAAAACTCCAATGAAATTTAACCTCCCACTGGTACAAGTGTACCCTTCGCTTTGGCGAATAAGGTTCTGACGAACAATGGTTTGATTAAACCCATGGTGGTGGAAGGCTTACGTATGACTTAATATACTTTATTTAAGGGTTTTATTTTACGTCTCACCAGTTTTATCTTTATTAGCATGTTATAGTTATAATATACACCCTTAGCATGCATTCTAAGCATTTAAAGAAACATGTCAATACATGACCTAACTAAAACCGATTTTCTCGAGCCTAGAGGAATCGGTGGATCACCTAGGGATCCTATAATAAATATCTTAAATTTTCACACCGCGACATAGTTTTATTATGCCGTGGCCCAAATGCGCGTTGCGCGATTTTACAACGCTTTCATTTTGCAGCGAAGTTTTATTTCGTCATGGCCTATTCGCGCATTTCAATTGCTTAACATATCCTGCAATCATGCTGTGGCAAAGTTTTATTTTGCCACAGTGCATTTACATGTTCCAAGATTACAAAGCTCAATGTCGCCGCACTGAATAACTGTGCTGCAGCGCAAATCGCAATTCCAGAATACTGTTCATGCGTGCGTAAAACAAAATCAATCCAATGCGAATTCCTCAACAAACCCAATTTATATATTAATCAATTTAAGCAATTTTAACAGATTGAAAAACCCAGACATGCATTTTCTAACAATCAATTTAGGCAATCAATCAAAAACATAGTTAAAATATATACAATCAAAACCCTAAGCTCTTATACCACTGTTAGTAATCGATGAACAATGGCAGTGGAAAAACAAAGATTTTTGCCCATCGATTACTCTGATTTCGCCTAGATCAGAGTCTGATATATATATTTTTTACATGCTTAAATTGAACTAACATAAATCCATACAAGGATTCGATTATACTTGTGATTGGAAGCTCTCGTCAATGTCTCTAAATGTGATTCACTACTGATTTGAGAATAGAATCGAAGTCACGCCGTCCACATGAAGACAGTACGCCAATGACCAAGAATTAATTTTGCTAGAATTAATTCTTGGCTTTAAGGAGTATGGATTTTGGAAGATTAAATGTAGAGAAAGGAAGAGACAAATTTTCTCTTCAAAAACCTCTCACCCATGGCACAAATGAATTAGGGTAGTAAAACCTAATTTTCTTGCTTTAAATAATAAAGCAAATATCCATTTCACCCCCAAAGTTTAGCAACAACCCAAACTTAGGTAGAATTGCATAGTAACCCTCATTTAATTATTTAGTTAAATATTAATATTAACTCTAATAATTAAATTTATAGTTTTGCTAAATTACTCCAATAATAAAATTGGACATAGGCTACAACCTAAGTAAATTTAATAACACAGCAAAGTTATCAATATGCTCATTCATCTAAAAGACCAATACACCCTTCCAAAATTTACCATCCTTAAACTATCTTCTAAGTGTGTAACCCGTAGGCTCCTTATTATATCGGCAATGAGTAGTATCGCGATTGACACCAATCAATCATCTCACTACAAATAGACCAAGATTGGCCCCTAGCAAGGCATCATGGCCACCCGATAGATTCAGATTCAGTGAAACAGCTACCTATCAATGATATGGTTACCGTGTAATCAAATCCTTTCATCATTTGTTCTCTCATCGAGGCTGGGGTACAGAAATAGTGTCAACCTCAATTATCCTTGATATCTTTGTATTCAATTACTGGACCAATGACTGGAATAATAAATTGGTTTAAGCAACAACTCAATCCCACAATGGCCACAGCTTTAGTGTCATTGCCATTCACCAAATTATGCCGTGAGATAACTTCTCCCGTATCCGAGAGTGATAAATCATTTGTCGATCTACTATAGTCGTGATACACTCCTCGATGTAGCCAATTACTACCGTACTGATAGCTTTAAATAGAACTACATTGGGCTGGTATCAAACTGCACCAATCGGTGCAAAGGCTCTTTGGTGATCTCAAGTTTAAGGATCACATGCACCATCATTCGTTAGATGATTAATTCCATAGACACTAGGGTTACCATCTATATGGAATCCTCTGGTGGGTCTGTCCAATAAACTTGCCTACAACAAGCACCCATGTGTTGCACCAGGTTGTCGGCAACTATTCTTGACAAGTGAGATCAGTCACTACTTTTTGACATGGTCGTTCAACACTATGATAGCCTTACCGTATTATCTATGTCCTTGGTCAGAATAATACTGGGGCTACGGACATTTCTAGAATAGCCACCATATGTGATCAAGGGTTCTCACTATCAAGATTTGAAACACTTGATACCATCGTCACGATTCTACCATCCTAAGGACATATATCAATACATACCATTATGATTTACACATTATAGAATAAAATGCCTTTTATTGATTAATGAACATTATTACAAAGAGTCAATTCTATAATAATTGATTGGCTCTGGGGCACCTACTATTGTTTCGTCATTTGAGAGGCAACTCTTGGAAGGAGAAGATTATTGAAGATTTGGTCTTCAAATTAGAGAAGATTTCTCCATCTTTTGCTTGTTTTTCAATGATAAACCTTGATTCAACTTGTTTTTGTTATTTTATTTTGTTTTTGAGTATTTAGCTAGGGTTTGATGTAACTTTGATACAATGTTATACAGACGTGCTTGAAGAATTTTTCTTTCCTCGACCTATTTTGATATTAAATAGAGAAGAAAGCAATTCTTGCTCAATTGAGGGAGCTAGAAACCTCTAAAGTTCAAATAGAACCTTTTATGCAAATAATCATTATATTCATTCCAATAGAAATGTCAAAAATATATGGGAGCTTACAACCATACTTCCCTACTAAATAGCAAAACACGTTTAACAACTTAAACAAACCAAAATACATGTTCAACCCCAGCTAAAGAATCTTAAATACGTGGTTGACTTATTCAACTAAAATAAAACTTGTCTATATCCTAATCTATTTTATTTAAATTATTGAGATAAACTCAATATTAATTAACAAATAAATCCATAAGAAAACTCCTAAAATACAATTTAATTAACATTTACCCTTTATCAAAATGGGTATGTAACATAATTATTCAAAATTATATGAATTGATTTACTTTGAGTTCTAATTTCATGATTGAGTGTTTATCTCTTTGCTTAGTGACTTTTGGATAATAGATCACCATTCAAATGTGTGTTGTTCACAATGAAACTGAGAAGTGATTAGTGATATGTGCCTCTTGGGATAAATACCATAGATTGAGCGAAAAATAGAAATAGATAAATGCGATCTATAAAATCTAGATAGAATTCCACAAAGCTTAAGAGACCTTGAACTATTAAACTTCAATTTTTGGGTTTGGAAGGTTAATAGGAATAGGTGGGGTGGTATAACCTTAGAAGGAGTACCAAGCAACTTAGGGAATTCAACTTTCAATCAAAGGAATTAGAACTTGGGTAATAGATTCTATGAATTTGGGGGTGGTATAACCTGAGAAAGAGTCCAAACAACTTAGGGAATTCGACTTTCAATCAAAGGAATTAGAACTTGGGTAATAGATTCTATGAATTGGGGGATGGCATAACCTGAGAAGGAGTACCAAAAAACTTAGGGAATTCGACTTTCAATAAAAGGAATTAGAATTGGGTAATAGATTCTATGAATTGGGTTTGCGTATCTAGGTGAAATCAACACCTTATCATTTTTTAGTGCTATTTGATTTGTTTGGATTTTGGGTTTTGTATTTAATTTCACTTTTATCATTTATTAGTTGTTAAATTTCCACAAATCCAATTTCTTGTTGCTTCAATTAGGACTAAAATTTGAGAAATTGATACTTAGTAACACTATCCTCGTGGGAATGATACCCTGCTGATCACTTTATTACTTTTTACGACTAGTGTACTTGCTAAATATGCATTTGAAATCACGCATCAGTCCCCCATGGGTTGCTTGCTTGGTCGCCTCCTGAGATTAGCTTGTTTCTGGGCTTCACGCTTATNGAGTACCAAGCAACTTAGGGAATTCAACTTTCAATCAAAGGAATTAGAACTTGGGTAATAGATTCTATGAATTTGGGGGTGGTATAACCTGAGAAAGAGTCCAAACAACTTAGGGAATTCGACTTTCAATCAAAGGAATTAGAACTTGGGTAATAGATTCTATGAATTGGGGGATGGCATAACCTGAGAAGGAGTACCAAAAAACTTAGGGAATTCGACTTTCAATAAAAGGAATTAGAATTGGGTAATAGATTCTATGAATTGGGTTTGCGTATCTAGGTGAAATCAACACCTTATCATTTTTTAGTGCTATTTGATTTGTTTGGATTTTGGGTTTTGTATTTAATTTCACTTTTATCATTTATTAGTTGTTAAATTTCCACAAATCCAATTTCTTGTTGCTTCAATTAGGACTAAAATTTGAGAAATTGATACTTAGTAACACTATCCTCGTGGGAATGATACCCTGCTGATCACTTTATTACTTTTTACGACTAGTGTACTTGCTAAATATGCATTTGAAATCACGCATCAGTCCCCCATGGGTTGCTTGCTTGGTCGCCTCCTGATATTAGCTTGTTTCTAGGCTTCACGCTTATGAGCGGAATATGTCATTTCTCATCAGGGGTGACAGTCGCTCTTTGCCGCTGACGAACCAAATTGGTCGCCAGCTAACATATTTTGCCTGCTGGGAGTAGGCTTAGTGAAGTGTGGCTAGTCAAGGTTTGGGTTGGCCTACTACTCTTTCCTCAACTCCCCCATATTTTGTTGCACAACTTGTACAATCAGCGACCTTATCATGTCCATCAGCCAGCTATTTTCTGGGTTAGAAGTCCATGTCCCCAGCTGATTAGCAACCTACTGCGTTGATGGTACTAGTGGCGGACAGCCATAAGTGACAATTTGACTCACCTCCTGCTAGGTGGTATCCATGTTATCATGGTTTCTGATGGTTGCCTTGGATCTCGTTCGAGCCATAGGGGATTTCAGGTGAGTGGTTGTTCACTAAAATCGCCTTTCCTTGCTAGGAATAAGAGAGCTAGTTTGGGGCCCTCCTTCTTGCACCAAGATATTGATGTGAAAATTCGCACCAAATAGAGAGATATGATTGACCTTCGCAGAATCAAAACAGATGTGTATGTGACTTAATGAAAATCAAGCATTGCTATGTAAAAATGCACTAAAATAAAGAACACAAATAGATTTTTTATGTGGTTAGGGAAGTTGAGACCTAAGCCTACGTCCACTTTCCTCTTATTACTTTGAGAGCTTACAAGAGACTATGTAAAATCTTATACTAATCTGCTAACCCCTCTGTCATTGTTTGAGGGGGTATTTATACAAGTTTTTGATAAAGTAAAGAGAGACAAATCCGAGATTGTGATCAGACTTGGTATGCAATCCTGTGAATTCAGTGATTGAGCACTAAGATCATGCTGCCAACGATATTGAAGTATCAGAGATTGAAGCTTATCCTTGATCAGTAGAACAAATGTTAAGATTGGTCGTTGTGACAAGCTTTAGCTGGGTTGAGCTTTAACTCTAGATCATGTTGAATTTAGCTCGAGCTTGTTTTGAGTCACGCTGATTCTGGGTCGGACTATGGCTCTTTAAATTTCTAGGATCTCCAAGCTTTTTGACAAAATCACAAACAACAATATTACTTAACAATCACAAATAGACTGATCCTAACAAAATCAATATACCAAATATATAAACCCAAGCAAGCAAGAATGAGAACAAGAACAACAAAAATCTAACAAAACCAATCATGAACAACACAAAGCAATACCTTGATCAAGCTAATAATAAACAAAACAAAGATTGTAGTTGAGTGAAAGTGTGAATTGACTGATGGAATTGGAATTAAGATTACGCAGATGGAAGAAAGAGGAATTGAAAGATGTAATTGATTCGAAAGAATGAGGAAGAATAAAGACCAAAGATAATAAGCTGGGTTTTGAAATTTTAGTGACTTGGTTGGGCCTTGGGTCAGACGGACCAATGGTTCGCTTTGGCACCCTAATTTTGACGGACTCCAGAATATGGTACATTGTCCTGATCCGCCACACATCACTCTCTTTTAGCAAGGGCGGTAGTCCTTACTCAATATCCCACTACCAGGCCGACTCAGCTCATCCTCGGAGCCACTACTGGTGAAGGGAAAACTTCTAGAACCATCAGCTTCATTGGAGTCTTCCCCACTCATCCCTTGCCCATCCGAATCACCATTGTTCGGGGTAGCGTCACTCAGCCTAGGAGCAGCCACATTCACCCCTTTCGATATACCAACCAAAACGTCTCCACCCTCTGACATCACTATCATCATTGGGGCATTCTTGTATTCATTCCCAACTTCCATCTCCGCCCCACTCAAGTCGTTCGACTTTGATTGTGACATTAAACTCTTTATCCACTCGACCTAGGCGATCGATTGGCTTTTAATACCAAGTTGAATCCTCAGTTACAGAAGCCCCACTCGCCTAAAGTGACCGACTGATTGGCTCTGAAATTAGGCTAACTCTTTCCCTCTAAGAAACTTTTGGCTCGGTCTGGATGATCGAATACCTGCTACCTCAGGACCCCTCGTTCAGACCCTTCTCCACTCGACTTGGGAGACCGAGCGACATATGTAACCTAGCCCTTACAAAAAACCAGACTTCACTCAGACCACTTCACTCGACCCTATCAAGCAGACTGAGACGAGCCGAACCGAAATACCCCATAACTTGACTCTATCTTCTATCTTTGCCAAAAACCCAAGCACCCCAAAAAATCAACCCAGCATACTTCACGCCCACCAAAAACAGATCAAAACTCAAGCAAATCATCCAAATCTCTTTAGAAATTCAATACAAATACAACTCCTCCAAAGCAGACATGCAAACCGCAATAAAACACTCCAAAATCAGAGAATCCCCTTTCACAAGCAAACCTAGGAAAAACCCAAGTCCTTTTTCTTCTCTATATATTCGAAACCACCTCAAAACAACAAGAATACTACCCTAGAAACCAACCAAAAACAATAGTAAACTCGAAAAAAAAAAAAAAAGACTCAGAAGGAGCGGTTACCGTGAAGAAACATTGGAAAATCTCTAAAGCTCTGAAAGTTCTCCCCTACGAAAGACCTGTGAAGAAACTCTTCAATACTTGAGATGAGAAAGATGAAATACCCAAAGATGTTTATAAATGGCATTTAATGACTTCCCTTCAAATAGATGCACATGGCAAAACCTTGTTTCGCCCTAGGCAACTCAACTTTCCAAATTCCCCCCCAAAACAGGTTGAAATCCTGACCTTACACATGTCACCAGTTCAGGAACGCATGTACCCAGAAGCATAATGGTTGTGCCTACCTTAGCATCATCATTCGGTCAACCTGACCGGGTGACTACACCTCCAATGAGCACAGATGATTCATCACATTACTTACCTGATCAAACACCTTTTGATACTTTATATCCATTCACCTAGTCTACCCGACTGAAAGGGAAGCTCCAAACAACTAGTTCACAACACATCATTCGGCTCGACGCGCCGAGTGATACAAGCTCTCATAACTTCTCTCACTTGGTTCGATGCACCAAGTTCGGGCACCTTTAAAGGGTACTTCACATCCTCTCACTCGGTTCGATGCACCGAGTGAGGACATCTTCACAGGATGTGCCTCACATCCCCTCACTTGGTTCGATGCATCGAACTGGAGCATCTTCACAGATATTCGCCACTCCCCCTTCCTCGGTCTGATGCACCGAGCGAGTTCTCCAAGGTCAACTCCATTTTTCCACTCGGTTAGATACGCCAAGTGAAGGTATGTTTGTGTTTCACCTCCACTCACCCACTCAGCCTGGTATGTCGAGTGCATCACCTACAGTAAAAGCTATATTGATCGACTTTGTGAACGAAGAAGCAATACACTCACGTATTCAACCAATCGGTTACGAAGGACGACTAGGCACACCTCCATGCAACATCTACTCTCTAAGCTAAGCACCCGTTAACCTAGAGAGTGAAGGGGCAAACTGTTAGGGCCAAAAAATGTCCTCGGCCCAAATAGGCCCAAAGACGAAGACACCTTCAACAAAGCTCGGAGCCATGGCCCAATTCCGATTGGGCTCGTAACAAAGTCCGTATATCAGGTCTGCTCGATACACCTACCATGTTGCTCACTACTTGGGCCTAATCAGCAAAGGCCGGATTCTCTTAGGCCTTATCACTAGATTGTCTAGGCCCAGGACCCTTGATCCTAGACCACCTACTAGACTTAGAATCTACTTGGAGCCCAGGGTTGCCTACTGGCGTGCTGTCGTAGGCACCCAGAATTAAAACCTAAAAATACACGTAGTAGTGTAAGTCAGGGTCGATCCCACGAAGAGTGTCTAGCCGAATTTGATGTTATGTGAACAAAGCTGGGGGGTTTTGTGTAAAACAGAAACAATCTCAGCAAAAACAAAAACAATTTAATTCGAATTCAATTAATATAACGAAACTGGTCTCCGTCAACATCCACTATCGGAATCTTACAATTGATCATTGACGCGAAGATAAATCATTCACACATTGAATATTCACCGTGGAACTAATTTCCTATCTCTCCTTGTAATTAATCAGGAAACAAGCGATCCTAATTAATCTACCCCTAAACAACCCTAGACAAGCACTCAAGATTAATCTAGTGGCAGCCTTAAGAATAGAGGATCGATGAAGCTAAACAACACAAACAAAAGCGGTTGTATTTAATTTAGTTAATGTTCTTCGTAAGGTTATATTCCTGACGCAGCAAATTACTAACCCTATTGCTCGCAAGTTGGAGGGATCAAACAATTACGGATTTGATATCTAACTTAGCAGTAGATTACGACAATTAATAACTAGTAGCCTCCCTAGTAATTATGAAACAATCATAAAATTAGGCATAGAAAAACATCCAATACTCAACACAAAAATTGAACACAAAAAAATTATATTAGATCTCACAGTTTATCGATTCCGAGGCTTCCGTTTACTTCGACCAAGTTATCAAAATCAGCCTCTCATGGCCATCACCGAATTACAGAGGAAAAGTTCAGAGAAGACCAGAGAGAGGCGTGGTCCACCCAAAAAAAACTAATCTGATCTCTCCTCCCAAAAATCTAATTCAAGTGTTTGAATCCAACTCAATCTCCTAAAATCAATTATCCTAATCTGATTCTAATTAATTGAAAATACAATAAAGTCTTAAAAATAAAAATAGGAAAGTGATGTGTCCAGCTGTAACTCATGTGCCACATGTCTTCAAATCTTCCAATAATAAACTGCCTCTTGGACTTGCATTACAAGGCAGAATGTTCCAGAACATCGGCAGTGCAGATGCGTCAACTTCAAGCCCAATTACAACATTGATGCAGCAATTATCTCTCCAAACGCAAAACATAAAAGTTGTAGATATATTTCTTATCGTTCTACAGCATTTTGAATCATCTCAATCGGACTCAGATGAGAGAGTTATGCCCAAAATACAAAACAACGTCAAAACTGTCCGAATTCACTTATAGTTCCGTTTTGCAATTAACGCTCCCATTTGCTTCCTAAGTCAAAATAAATAAAAATCAGTACATTTTAGGCAGAAAATAGGTATAAAGACTAGGCATTAAGGGGGTAAATATGACATTTTGCATTCTCATCAAATTCCCCCACACTTAGCTTTTGCACGTCCTCGGCAAACTAATTCAAACAACACTACACTCCAGTCATCCAGAACACCATCATCTCAAGTCATATCCAGAACATTAACATGATGGCATAAGAAACAGTATTTAATCCATGCATATCATACCTAACTTAGGAAGCAGCAAATAAAATAAAGTAGAGTTAATGACATTCATCTCTCTTCTCATTTTCCACAATTACTCTCAATTAGTCAATGCAAAAGGAAACTAATCACAACCAATTCGTGTACAACTCACCTCTCATTTTTCTTTTACTGTTCTCTTTACTACTACAAACTGGGTAGCAAACTAAGGTACAATTTTTTTTTTTTTTTTTTTTTTTTTTTTTTTTTGTTTTGAAAAAGAATGAGTGCATTTATGCTCCATCTCATTTCTGGTTGTGTTTATGAGTGAGTGCCTTTTACGCTCCATCTCGACTCACCACATACCTTTCTTTTCTTTTTTCCTATTTGCTTAAACCCAATTTAGGACTAGCTTAAGAGAAACAATTTTTTCTTTTCTTTAAGGGTTGTTATACACTCCTCAATCTGCTTCGTCACCAAGTTCTACCAACTTCTCAAGACATATTATTTCAAACTACAAAGATTTAAATATGATTGACTCTATTTTATGAAAGATTGCTACATCCTAAGTCAAGGAATATGCTCAACAACAAAGTCAAGTTATTTCATGCATCACTAGACGTTCAAAGACATGACTTAAAGCATAAACCTTCCTAAAAACAAATGCGGAATTCGTTTAAGGTGTACGTGGCGTTGTTATACCCAGGTTGCCAAGTACTGCTAGGCAGTTTTTAAGGCGGTTTCTGGTTTCCAGCCGATATACCCTTAAACTAGGCAGATTTTTTTTTTTTTTTTTTTTTTTTTTTTTTTTACACTAAAGACAGAACCTAAACAAAACCTAAATCCCCTCCCCCACACTTAAAACTGACATTGTCCCAATGTAAGATGAAATGCAAAGAAAAGGCAACAATAACCAAATTAAAATGCTAGAAAAGAAAACAAACTCCCTTGGGTTGCCTCCCAAGCAGCGCCTTTGTTTATTGTCATTGGCTCGACTCAAAGCTGTCGTCTTCAATCTGAATAATCGGGTCCTCAAGGTCCAATCCTGCCACATTTTCTTCTTGGAGACTTCATAGAAAGTCTTAAGTCTATGGCCATTCACCTTGAACACTTTCGAAGTTCCTAAACTTTGAATTCAACTGCACCATGAGGAAAAATATTAGTAACAACAAAGGTCCAATCCAACGAGAACGCAACTTACCTGGAAACAAACGAAGTCGTGAATTGTATAGAAGGACTTTTTGACCAACTTTAAACTCTTTCCTAGAGACTATCCTGTCATGAAAAGCCTTCGTCTTTTCCTTGTAAATCCTTGCATTCTCATAGGCCTCATTGCGAATTTCCTCTAACTCTTGCACTTGCAACTTCCTAGTTCTCCACTTTCATCCATCTTCATGTTAAAATCTTGATCGCCCAATAAGCCTTGTGTTCTAACTCAACTGGAAGATGGCATGCTTTCCCAAACACCAAACGAAAAGGTGACATACCAATGGCGTCTTATATGCAGTCCTATATGCCCACAAGGCATCATCCAAATGCAACTCCAGTCTTTTCTACTTGGATTGACCGTTTTCTCAATGATGGACTTGATCTCTCGTTTGACACTTCCGCTTGCCACTAGTTTGCGGATGATAGGCAGTAGACACTTTGTGGTTACATGATACTTTCGCAGCAAAGCCTCCACAGTTCGATTGCAAAAGTGAGTGCCTCGATCACTTATTAGAGCTCTTGGAATTCCAAACCTGCAGAAAGTAGACTTGATAAAATCTGCAACAACTTTAGATCATCAGTTCTAGTGGCTTTAGCTTCCACCCATTTCGAGACATAATCAACAGCAAGCAAAATAAAACATAACCAAAAGATACAGGAAAACGGTCCCATGAAGTCGATGCCCCAAACATCAAAAATTTCGCAAAAGATAGGGGGTTGTGGCATCTCATTTTTTGGGATATATTACCTGTCCGTTGACATTAGCGATCTTACAAAAAGAGTATGAATCTCGAAATAAAGATGGCCAAAAGAAACCACATTCAGCACTTTTCCTCGCTGTCCTCTTAGCTCCAAAGTGACCTCCACATGCATAAGAATGACAAAAGGTGAGAATGGAAAAAATTTCAGTTTTTGAACGCACCTTCTTATACTTGATCTGCACAATGCTTCCATAAGTAGGGGTCATCCCACACGTAGTATTTGGCATCACTCTTGAGCTTATCTCTTTGAGCCCTAGACAAACCAGAGGTAAGATTTTAGTAACCAAATAATTTACAAGATTCGCATACCAAGTTAATGTCACACTCGTGGAGAACAATTGCTCATCAGGGAACATTTCTGCAAATGAAGTTCATCCTCCACGTGAACTAGACGACTCAAATGATCCGCGACACATTTTTTGTCCCTTTTTTGTCTTTGATCTCCAATTGAATTCACTCAAGAGAAGTATCCACCTTATTAATCTCGGTTTTGCCTCTTTCTTTGTCATCAAATAACGCAAAGCTGCATGATCAGAAAAAACAACTATTTTAGTACCAAGCAAATAAGATCGAAACTTTTCTAAAGCAAAACAACAGCTAAAGTTCTTTCTCAGTGGTGGAATAATTTTTCTGGGCATCATTCAAATCCTGGAAGCATAATAAATGGCATGAGATCTTTTCCAATCCTTTGACCCAAACAGCGCCTACTGCATAATCACTTGCGTCGCACATTATCTCAAAAGGAACATTCCAGTCAGGGGGCTGGATAACTGGGGTAGAAGTCAGCAGTTCCTTCAGCTTGTCAACGCCACTTACATGACTCATCGAGCTCAAAAACCCCATCCTTTTGCAGCAACTTACATAGGGGTAATGCTATTTTGGAAAGTCCTTGATGAATCTTCGATAAAAACCTGCATGTCCAAGAAAAGAACGAACTTCCCGCACACTAGTGGGATAAGGTAAGATTGAATAATGTCACTTTGGCTTTATCACCTCAATGCCCCTAGATGAAACAACATGACCCAAAACTAGACCTTGATCTACCATAAAATGACTTTTTCAGAATTTAAAACAAGGCTAGTTTCTATGCATCTTTGAAGAACAAGTGTAAGTTTTATGTAAACAATTATCAAAAGTTTTCATAAACTGTGAAATCATCCATAAAAACTTCTATGATATGCTCAACATAATCTGAAAATATGCTAACCATACACCTTTGGAAAGTGGCAGGCGTTGCAAAGGCCAAAGGGCATACGGCGATATGCAAAAGTTCCAAATGGGCATGTAAAAGTCGTCTTCTCTTGATCCTCCGGGGCAATCGCAATCTGAAAATAACCTGAATAACCATCAGGAAACAGTAGTAAGAAGACCAGCTAACCTTTCAAGCATTTGATCAATAAAAGGTAAAGGAAAGTGGTCCTTGCGGGGTTACAGCATTTAATTTCCTGTAATCTAACAAACCCGCCACCCATTTTGACACGGGTAGGAACTAACTCCTCATTCTGATTTTTCACAACAGTTTTCCGTCTTTTTAGGAACCACTTGAACAGGCTAACCCAATTGCTATCTGAAATGGGATAAATCACTCCAACTTCAAGAAGTTTCAGGATCTCCTTCTTCACAACATCACTCATAGGCAGATTCAATCTTCTTTGCGGTTGACGGAAAGGTTTTGCTCCTTCTTCAAGCAGGATACGATGCATGCATGGAAGGACTAATTCCTTTAATATCCGCAATTTTCCACCAATAGCCGTCTTATGCTCCTTAAGGACCTGCACAAGTTTCTCTTCTTGCGATGCACTAAGTTTGCTAGAATATGATCACCGGTAACGTTTCTTTGTCTCCAAGGAACACGTACTTGAGTGTCTGGGAGGGGCTTCAATTCTGGAATGGGGGCCTGCAAAACAGAGGGTAAAGGCCTCTCATCAGAAATTGGTAATGCCTAAAGAAACGTTACCTGACTGCTGTAACTTTGGAGAACGTTCAAAGCTGCACCAGTTTCCTGCAAATCGAAACCCAAGCTAATTCCTCATCCTCTTTCTCAAGATGCTCACTAATGCAACTTCCAATCCTCTTCTCTGCAAGTTCAAAAACTTCCTGTGCTAAAGTCAATATCACATCAATAGATAAACATGATTATCATCATCTCAGGATATTTCATGGCATCATAAATATTAAACTTGACAATTTCACCATCAAATTCCATGGTAAGTATACCACTATGAACATCTATCTTAGTCTTGGAAGTTTTTAAGAATGGTCTTCCTAACAAAATAGGAGCAGTTTGATCACCATTTTCATATCAACACATAAATCAGTAGGAAGACTAAGCCATTAACTTGAACCAAATATCTTCAACTACTCCCTTAGGATAGGCATTAGATCTATCAGCTAATTGAATCACCACACAGTTTTATTCAAAGGCTCAAGTTTCAAAGAACATAAATAAGTATGGCATGACATTTATAGAAGCTCCTAAGTCTATCATGGCCTTCTCAAACCTAGTGTTACCTATCGTACAAGGGATAGTAACATACCTGATCCTTGCATTTCGCTGGAAGTTTTCTCTGAATTACTGCAAAAACATTTTCTCCCACTCTCACCTTTTCACACCCCTTTAGTTTCTGTTTCCTCTTAAGTGTACACAACCTCAAGAATTTAGCATAACGAGGTACTGTTTAATAGCATCTAAAAGTGGAATATTACCTCGCATCTACGAAAAGTCTCATACATATCTCTGTTGGTCATCTTTTCTGGATTCTGCTAAAGCTGAGGAAAAGGTGGTACTGGTTTATACTCAGACAAAGGCGGAAACTTATGCTTAGGAACACTATCGTCGTTGGAACGTTGCTGTCTACAACTACATCTTTCTCCTTTTCTTCCTTCGACGATGTAGGGCCGTCTTTGTTGGAATCTCCCCTCTTTACCACTTCTCAAGACAATCGCACTTGCATTTTCTTTTGGGTTGACCACTGTTTGAGAGGGTAATTTCCCTGAACTTTGTGCCTCCAGCTTACTAATTGCGGTTGCCATCTGCCCCATTTGATTCTCTAAACTTTGAACACTAGCTCTCGTCTCCTGTTGAAATTGCAAAGTGTTAGTACAAGAGACTTAACAATACTTTCAAGACATACCAGAATTAGCAGTTTGGTCTGGTTGTTGTCTAGGGGGTATTGCTGCTTGTACTGCTGGTAATTTGGGCGGTTTTGAGGGTAGGCTGACTCATTTGTGATTCCATAGCCAGATTAGGGTGATCCCTCCATCCAGGGTTATATATGCTCGAATAGGATCATACTTCCTTTGCGGTTGTCCAGGGAAACCACCTGCTGCATTCACTTGCTCAACAGGCTCCTCTTGAAGAGTTGGGCACATGTCAGTTGGATGCCCTACTACCGAACAAATCCCGCAAGCCTTCACTGTTTGCATGTTACCCTACAGCCATTTGACGAACAAGAGAAGTTAGACTAGAGATTTGTTGTTCTAGGGAAGAAATATTTACCTCATTATCACGCCTAGATGAGGTCAAGCCTACTGCCAAACTGTTGAGAATTGGCTGCCATATTTGCAATCAAAGTTCTCGCGGACTCGGAGTCTTATCCACCAACGCTCCTCCACGTGCATCAATCATGCTCCTATCAGTATATGTAAGGCCCTCATAGAATATGGATAAGTAACTGCTCACTAATCTGATGATGGGGCAGCTTGCACACAATTTCTTAAAACGCTCCCAGTATTCATGTAAGGACTCTCCGTTGTGCTGCCTTATACCACAAATTTCTTTCCGAATGTTTGCTGCCCTCGAAGCTGGGAAGTATTTCTCCAAAATATCTCTTCTCTCGTTCCATGTGGTTATAGTTCCGGAGGTAATAATAGAGCCAATCCTTCCGCATCCTCAAAGAAAACGGAAGGCTCTTAATTTGATTTGCTCCTCGATCACCCCCGTAGGTTTCATACTCGTGCCACACATGAAGCTCCTTAGATGCTTGTGAGGATCTTCACCTGCAAGACCTGAAAAGTGGCAGAGATGTTTAGTCCAGATTTCATTCAAAAGTAGTAGCAGCATCTAAAACAGGAAAAGTTATGCATAAGGTGCTTGATTCAAATCGGGGCAGCAAGCTCTTTCAAAGTCCGATTCCAGCCATGACGTCTCCTCTTCTAAATCAGAATTGCTTTCCTCAAAATCTCTTCGAACTTCCTTTCTTAACTTGCGCAAAGTGGTCTCTATTTCCGGATCGAATATTAAATCACCAAGATGAGGGACCTGTGTCATAAAACAAAAATCCCATAAAAGAAAAAGGGAAAATATGAAAACCGACTAAAAAAATAAAATAAAAAAAATAAAATTGACCAGAAACACAAAACAGCCAAAAACCCTATCAAACACGTTTTTTGGCCTCGAGGGGTGGGGCTAGTGAATCCTAAATGGATTACTAGTCTTGTGCAGAATTTCGTTTTCTAAGAAACGGTACTCGCACCACTCCTATATCAACCAAAATTCCTGCCGTGAACAGTACTGCCAAAAAAATATTTTTTTTGGAAAATAAAATAAATAACAAAACAAGATAAAAATCACAACAAACACAAAAAACAAAAATCAACTAGAATCACTCCCCGGCAACGGCGCCAAAATCTGGCGTGCTGTCGTAGGCACCCAGAATTAAACCTAAAAATACACGTAGTATGTAAGTCAGGGTCGATCCCACGAAGAGTGTCTAGCGAATTTGATGTTATGTGAACAAAGCTGGGGGGTTTTGTGTAAACGAAAACAATCTCAGCAAAAACAAAAACAATTTAATTCGAATTCAATTAATATAACGAAACTTGGTCTCCGTCACATCCACTATTGGAATCTTACATTGATCATTGACGCGAAGATAATCAATTCACACATTGAATATTCACCGTTGGAACTAATTTCCTATCTCTCATTAATTGTATTACAGGAAACAAGCGTCCTATAATCTTACCCCTAACAACCCTAGACAAGCGCTCAAGATTTAATCTAGTGCAGCCTTAAGAATTAGAGAGATCGATGAGCTAAACAACACAAACACAAGCGTTGTATTTAATTTAGTTGAATGTTCTTCGTAAGTTATTTTTCTTGACGCAGCAAATTACAACCCAATTGCTTCGCAAGTTGAGATCAAACAATTCGATTTGATATCTAACTTAGCATAGATTGCAACAATTAATACTTAGTAGGCCTCCTAGTAATTAAATGAAACAATCATAATTAGGCATAGAAACATCCAATACTCAAACACGAAAATTGAACACAAAGAAAATTATATTAGATCTCACAGTTTATCGATTCCGAGGCTTCCGTTTACTTCGACCAAGTTATCAAAATCAGCCTCTCATGGCCATCACCGAATTACAGAGGAAAAGTTCAGAGAAGACCAGAGAGAGGCGTGTGTCCACCCAAAAAAAACTAATCTGATCTCTCCTCCCAAAAATCTAATTCAAGTGTTTGAATCCAACTCAATCTCCTAAAATCAATTATCCTAATCTGATTCTAATTAATTGAAAATACATAAGTCTTAAAAATAAAAATAGGAAAGTGATGTGTCCAGCTGTAACTCGTGTGCCACATGTCTTCAAATCTTCCAATAATAAACTGCCTCTTGGACTTGCATTACAAGGCAGAATGTTCCAGAACATCGCAGTGCAGATCGTCAACTTCAAGCCCAATTACAACTTTATGCAGCAATTTCTCTCCAAACACAAAACATGAAGTGTAGATATATTTCTTTCGTTCTAACACATTTGAATCATCTCAATCGGACTCAGATAGAGAGAGTTTGCCCAAAATACAAAACAACATCAAACTGTCCGAATTCACTTAATTAGTTCCGTTTTGCAATTAACGCTCCCATTTGCTTCCTAAGTCAAATAGAATAAATCAGTACTTTTAGGCAGCAAATAGGTATAAAAGACTAGCATTAAGGGGGTAAATATGACATTTTGCATTCTCATCACCTACTTACTCCAACACTATCCAACTCTATCAAAGAGGTCCATTACTATCCTAATTCATCTAAGATTCGTGTCTTAGACATGCTGAGACTCCCTTTTCCACTAAGGTAAGGATCAAAGGTTCTCCTTTTTCACAAAACCTTAACTCCAAGGACACACAGTCCTACTAGGACTCGAAGATCCTACAGTCGCTATTTAAACAGAGGCCAACCCTCTCACAAGGGAGGGAATTACACCTTCAAACCCCGTAGTGCTCGCTCTTGAGAACTTCGCATCACAGTCGTAGTTATAGCTCTGACTAGGCTTCTGGTAACCTTCTCTTTCCCTAACCTTCACTAAATTAGCCTCACTCAGCCTTGCTGACTTGAGCGTCGGAGTGCCTATAGCAAACACCACCTCAATGTTTTTTGTTTGCTTCATGCTTGTTTCTTCCGTGTGTAGGTGCAGCGGATTGTTGCTGGCCTCAACCTCACAGGATCAGACCCTATTTCCGTAAAGGTAGATTTTTTACATCTATAAATATATATATGTGTGTGTTGTGTGTGTGTGTGTGTTGTGTATCTATATATATGTATATATAATAATAAATATATATATATATATATATTATATTATAATATATATTATATATATATATTGTGTGTGTGTGTGTGTGTGGTGTGTGTGGTGTGTGTGTGTTGTGTACAATTAACTACCATTACCGTAGTACGGTTCAAAATAACTGTTCTGATCACTATTCATCAATGTTCACACATTGTAGCAGTTTCCTGTTTATTACTGTTCATTCGTAGCACTATTATTTTTCTTGGTTAAATTAAGGGTTAATAAATCTAGAAGGTTTTAATCTAAAGAACTCTAGAATTGATTCTAGGTTGCGCTTGGTCGGCTGGAGGGTGCGCTTGGTTAGCCTGTAACCGTTGGTAGCCATGTTAGGTGGTCCCGAGGTGGTCCCGTGATCTAGGAGAGAAACTGGAACTTTAGGTTAGAATTATTTTAGAGATGTCTAATTTCTTAAGGAGATTAGGAATTAGCAGTAGGCGAGATGATAGTAGTAGCATAACGCTATTAAAATTATAATCAACACAACGTACAACAATAATCAAGAATTAATGAAATCTATTAACACTCAAGAATTAATATGGCAAAAATCGATCAACACTTACATAACGGAACATACCACCAATTAACAAAAGACACAATATATCAAATAGGTAGTTTTGAATTTATGTCAGATTACTCTATTAAACAACAGAAGACACATAATGATAACCAGAAAAGGTTGAAGAATTCAACTTTTCTCCGAAGAAGCAATACATAAACACAGACAAAACAATTAAAATTTTTACACTAGGATTAGTACAGTACCAGTAAAACCATTATTTAGATTAGGACAAACATTCCAATATTAGTAATGTTAAGAGATGAAAGATTTAAACTCCAATAACTCTTTATTAGCAATTTAAATTCTAATTTAGAAGTGGTCCAGTATATTTTGATTGTTATCTAAACTTTACAGTAGTTTATATGATCCATCAATCCTGTCTGCATTAACTATTAACTTAAAAGTTTCTAATCTTACTTATCAAGATAAGCCCAACCCATAGCATTAATATATAGGATTTATTACAAAGTTATGTATACCACAATTAGTCCAAGAGCCATTAGGATGTCCCCACTAGGATACACAGTATTATGGACGCCGATAGAACAAAACATAAAACTTTTACACCAAAAAGATTAATTGGGTGATTATTACAAACAGATTGGAAATTAGAAAATTATGCCCTCCAAAACCTTTACATGATCAAAATGAATCTGAAATACAATAAATAATACAAGAACCAAATTTAGATAAACTCCCTTAGAACAAAATCAACCCATAATTACTAATAAAAATCATCACAACCTCAGGATAGAGATTCTACCCACATAATCACAAAATTTCAAAAACCCTCGGGAAGGAGATAGTAGAAATAGGAAATTCAACACCCCTTTATTCACAAAAATATGTAAAACCATTTTTGGAATCCTTCGATATCCCAAAGAAGAAATTGTGAAATTTAATAATCACAATACTATCCTAGAAACTATTAGCAAAAAATTAGTGAATTATCACCCTCTAAATCAAATATTAATGTTCTACAGAATCTGACCCTATAGAAGAATAAATCAAATTTTCAAAACTTATCTAATAAAATGAGAAATAATATGACAATCCTAAAACTCGAAACTATTACCCAAGACCTTCCTACCATATATGCAATTTGAAGATGTAACACAAATGGCAAGATCTTCCTATAATGGAACATGAATAGATGAATGAATATAAATGGATTAACTGAACACGAAATATTAAACGTTTTACAAAATGACTATGTCAACATTAGCCTATAAATCTCATGATGACACTGATCATCAAATAGCAAATATTAGTCTTAGGATTTACGAGAATGCTTAAGAATTGGTGGGATAAATTTACAAAAATCACTAATATCACATATTACACGCAACAAAGATTAGAAAAGTCAAAACAGAAGGTACTAGTCAAATGGAGAATGAACAAGAAGAATGAGACGTTGTAGCTACATTAATTTTGCAATAACCAAAAACTTTGTAGGAGACCCAACAAGCTTTCGAAAAAATCACAAGAAATATTATCAAACCTAAGATGTCCAAACATGGCAGATTTTAGATGGCTAAGGATATGTTTACAAAAGTATTCACAAGAAGAATGAACGTTGTAGCTACATTAATTATGCATAACCAAAAACTTTGTAGGAGACCCAACAAGCTTTCAGAAAAAATCACAAGAAATATTATCAAACCTAAGATGTCCAAACATGGCAGATTTTAGATGGCATAAGGATATGTTTTTTCAAAAGTATTCACAGAATACAAAAGACGTAGGAAACTCTATTGGAAAGAAAGTTTCCTAGATGGTCTACCTATATTATTTACTCAAACTGTTAAAAATGCATTACATAGAAAATATGATGGAAATATACCTTATGAAGAATTAACATATGGAGATTTAATTAGTTTTATTAACAATGAAGATTTAATAATTTGCACTGATATAAAATTAAAAGCTAAATTAAAAAAAGAATTAAAACATAAGAAAACAAAATTAAGTGGATTTTGTAGTCAATATGGTTATAAAAAAATATTACCTCCCTCTGTTAAATGTAAAAAAATAAAAAAAATAAAAAATAAAACAATATAGAAAACCTTATTACAAAAGAGATTATAAATATGAACAAAAATCTTATTATAAGCCTTTAAAAAAAAAAGTATCTAAAAAACCTATCACATGCTGGAAATGTAAATAACAAGGTCATTATGTTACTAAGTGTCCAATAAAAGATCAAATTAAAAAATTAGAAATAGATTCAGAATTAAAACAACAATTATTAAATATTATTCAAACAAACTTTGAAGAAGAATCTAGTTATAATACAGATAATGAAGATATGATTTATCAAACTCAAGAAAACTCTTCTGAAACAATGAGTGAGTCTTCACAAGACTCTGAAAATTGTGATTGCCTCTGAAACAATGAGTGAGTGTAACGATTGCTTTATACTAGGATACTCATAGCAATATATTAAGTAAAATACATTTATATTAGTAAAAGTGAATGGGCCCACAATTTTTTTTATTACATATAAACATTCTTTATACAAAATAAAAGTATCATTTTGTAACGCCCCATATGAGGTACGTTGTCATTGTTTCCTCTTCCGCTCTTTTTTTGAAATTGGTTTTGGTAATATCGTTTGATTGAATGTGGTGTTGAATGTTTGCCCTGAAATTGGTTGAGAATAGAAGAAGTTTAGTGTACCAAGCTTCGCCGGGGCGAAGAAGAATCTTCACCGCGGCGAAGATGTGTTGAGACCACCGGAAACTCTCTGGACGGTTTCGCCGCGGTGACAGAAGTTTCTTCGCCGCGGCAACGGGCCGATTAGAATGTTTGTTGAGTTTTAGATATTTTCTTCCCTAAGGGCAATTTGACTATTCTACCCCTAATTAGCAGGAAAAGTGGGGAGTTAATTGTAAGGATTTTTCATGGAGAATATGTTGATATGGGGGTGAGTTTGTAATGAATCAAAGGATATGGATGGAATTTCCAAAGAAGAGTAAGGGCAAAATGGGAATGATTGTGTTTATATTTCATTAAAAGGAATTAGAATTAACAAACCCCTCATTTCTTCTTCTCAAACGCAACTCTCCATTCTTCTTCCTCTCAACTTCTCTTCTCTTTTGATCAAGGAATTCCAAGGGGTTTTTGAAGTGATTTGAGGTAGAAAAGCAACCTAAGGCTTCCTAAGGTAAGAATCTCTACTTAAGTTGTGTGATTTGGGAGTTTTAACCCATATTGAAGTTTGAGGGTTTTCATTCTTTTGGTTAAGATTAGAGGGAAAGTCAAGCTAAACAAGTGAAAGGAAGAATTTGTGAAGTCTCTCCATAACAAGGTAAGTAAAACCCAACCCAAGTTGAGATTTATGAATTTTCTTGATTAGGGTTTTGATAGAAATGATGTATGTATGTGATGTACATGTAATATGCCATGTGTGAAGGCTTAAATAGAGATTTCTATGCTTTGTGAATGTTTACACCTTGCAAATATGAGAAATGAGTTGTTGGGTTGGCAAGGTAGTTTGAGATGGAATTGAAGGGGTGTTATGGAACCCTTTTTGGAAGTGTTTTGTTTGACAGGTTTTCATGGCTTTGTGAAGGGGTTTTTCCCCATTTTGGATGGTTAGGAAAAGTTTTAGAATCATGGCTATAATAGAGTTTTATAGTGCACATGAGTTGTTTGATGAAATGCCTAATAGAGGTTTGAGTGTGAGTAGTGAACCTTAATTCTTGCAACATTGCATGTTGGCATTTCATAAGTGCATTAGTGGAGATGAACCATCCATAGGCACTAATGGTGCATTGAAAAGTGACCTAAGAAAGTGTAGGAAACTTGTGTATGCAATTACCCTATGAGTAGAGAGCTTGGTGGATGCAATTACTCTAAGGGTAGAGAGCATTGAAAAATGCTACAATAGAATGAATTAGAAGAGTAGTATAGTTGGGATGATGCTTTGTGATCATCACCCGACCGTTATGGGAATCGGATTGATGCTTTGTGATCATCATCCGAATAGCCCTTAGAGATGGGTCGATGCTTTGTGATCGTCACCCGATGAGTAGTAGAAATGGGTAGATGCTTTGTGACCACTACCCGGTTAGTTGTTAGATAAGTGGGTTGATGCTTTGTGATCATCATCCAACATTTAGTAGAAGCGGGTTGATGCTTTGTGATCATCACCCGACAGTGACTAGAGACGGGTTAATGCTTGGTGATCGTTACCCAAAAGTCATGAGAAACGGGTAGGTGCTAGGTGATCTCCACCCGATAGTTAGGAAAACCGAGTAGGTGCTTTGTGATCCCCACTCGGTAGTCACTAAGAACGGGTTGGTACTATGTGAATTCCACCCGATAGTCATGGAGAGTGAGATGGTGCTGTGTGAACGCCATCCGACCGTACCTCCGGTAAGATGAGGCCATGATGTTTAGTAGAAACAGATGTAGAAACAGAAATAGTAAGAGGAAAGAATTACGTGTGATACATACGGGGACAGACAGATAGAGGGTTTTACTTACTGCGCATTATTTTGTGCTCACCCCGTTATTTTCCTTTGTGGATGCAGGATCTAGGTGTTGATGCAGTCGGAGGGGCGTCGGCAAGCGAGGAGGAATAGCTACACTGTTTCTCCTGTTTTGTCTTTTAAAATGAATTTTTGTAAACAGTGCTCTTTGTGTATAAAAGACATATGAATTGAAATGAAATGAAAACTTTGGGCCCAATTTTCTATTGTTATTATGCATGCATTGTACTAGTTTTCAGTGAGATGTTACACATTTACAAAATGTCATTAAAACAGCAGACAGTGTAACTATTGCTCCTCGCTTGCTGACGCCCGTCCGACTGCGTTCTCACCTAGATCCTGTAACCACAAAGAAAAACAACGGGGTGAGCATGAAATAATGCTCAGTAAGTAAATCCTCTACTCGACTGTCCCCGTAACTCTTTCTTTTAGTTATTTCCTTACACTTTTTCTCATCTCATTTATTTTCTCTTTCACACAGCTCTCTTACTTAACTTCTGCTATATGTCACGGCCGGGTGGAGGTCACACAGAACCAACCCACTCTTCGTGACTTTCGGGTGGAGATCACATAGCACCAACCCGTTTTTTCGTGACTTTCGGGTGGAGATCACATAGCACCAACCCGTTTTTTCGTAACTTTCGGGTGGAGATCACAAAGCACCAACTCGCTTTGAATAACTAGCGGGTGGAGATCACAAAGCACTAACCCGTTTTTAGTATTTTTCTCATTCTCTCTACTCTTAGAGTAGTTCATACACATAGTTCTCTACTATTTCTCAAGCCACTTCTCAATGCACAATTAATCTTCTCCACTAATGCACTCATGAAATGCCAACATGCAATGTTGCAAGAATTAAGGTTTACTACTCATGATTCTCTTAGGCATTTCATCAAACAACTAGTGTGCATACATAAACTCTACTTTATCTATAGTTCTATCCCTCTCTTGAACCATCCAAAATGGGAGGAAACTCCCTCACCTAACTATAATTCTTGTCATAAAAGAACACTCTCAAAGAAAGTACTCAATCTCCTCCAACTTCATTTCAAACTACATCCTCTCATCACTACATATTCATCACATATTAACACTTCTCATCAATGAAGTGTAATCAACAACCATAAAACAAATACTCATCTCAACCCAATTTCTCAATAGCATAACATACACATGCATATATAAATCTCTACTTAATCTCTACTCAAAAGATTTCTCAAATTCCAACTTTGGGTTGGATTTACTGACCTTGTAATGGAGAGATCTCACTAGCACTTTCCTTTCCTTTAAAATGCTTGTCTCTTCTCTACAACTTTACACAATAAAACCATAAGCCTTCAATGTACAAATATATGCAAAACTTCACATCTAAAGCAAGAATCCTTACCTTAGGATGCCTTAGGATAATTTTCTACCAAGATCCAATTAAAAGCCTTCAAAGATCCTTGAAAGATGGAAGGAAGAGTTGAGAGGAAATGGTGAAAGAGTATGGCGGTGGAAGAAGAATGAATGAAGGGTTTACTAAGCTTAACCCTTTTTAGCTCAAACTTTCTTCATTTATTCCCATATTGCCCTTGCTCTTCCTTGGAAATTCTATCCTTGTCCTTTAAATCATTACAATCACACCCCCCCACTCTAACATATTCTCCATAAAATTTCCTTACAATTCACTCCCCACTTTTCCTGCTAATTAAGGGTAGAAAGGTCATTTGACCCCTATGGAGAATTCTCTAGAAACCTCAAGAAACTTTTCTGCTGTCTTGTCGCCGCGGCGAAGACAGTTCCGTCGCCCCGGCGAAAACTTACAGAGCCGACACTGCAATTACCAGGCCAACGTCGCCGCGGTGAAGACCGAAATTCCAAACTTCGCCAAACCTCAACCAAAAATCAGGGCAAACACTCAACCAAACCAACCAAGGGCCAACCAACTGAAAATAACAACATACAATCTCAATGAGAACAAAGCAATAAACATTCAAACATACAACATAATTTACTACGTACCTCAAGTGGGGCGTTACAGTGAGTCTTCGCAAGACTCTGAAAATTGTGATTGCATGGGGCCTTGCTACTGTGCAATGAAATTAATAAATGTGATATCAACCTCTAGACCTAGTCAATAAATGTTATCACTAAATCAAAAAAAATTCTATTAGATATTATTGATAAAATTCAGGATGAAGATATTAAGAGAGAATATTTATTAAAACTTAAAGAATTAATTTTATCTGAAGAAAAGCAAAAAGATGTAGATTCTTATCATTTAAAAGATATATTAAAAACAAAATTATTATGTTTAAAAGCCTCTAAAGAAACTATAGGACAACCATCAACCTCAAAATCAGAATTACAAATTATTGAAGTAACCGAAGAATCATTTATTAATGAAATCTCCAGAATTCAATTTAAAAAATGGCATGTTTATATTAGGATCAATATTAATCATGAACTAGATATTATTACACAAGCCTTATTAGACACAAGAGCGATTAAAATTGTATGAGAGAAGGATTAATTCCAACAAAATATTATGAAAAAACAAAAGAAAGATTACATGGAGCTAATAGTCGACAATTAAACATTAATTATAAATTATACAATGCTCATGTATGTATACAAAATTTTTGTATTAAAAATATTGTTATTCTAGCAAAAGATTTAGATCAAGATGTTATATTAGGTACCCCTTTTATTACTCAAATTTACCCTTTCACAGTAAACAATAAAGGAATTACAACAAATATTTTAGGACAAGATGTAACATTTGAATTTGTTAATCCACCATTAGTAAAAGACATTAGTAATTTAAAAAATATTTCAATATCTAAGATAAATACTATTACTAAATTAGAGAGTCTAGAAATTGTTCCTACAAAAGAATTGCTCGATACTAGAAAAATTTTGAATGCTTGCATCACAAAAATGTGTTTTCAACTTTTTGCATTAAAATTTAAAAAGTTTCAAAATCACTTTTTCAATGAAATGCAAAAGTCAAAATTTTTTTACTCTGATAGTCTCTCTCATAATAACTTTCAGAACGAGAATTTTTTGAGAGAAAGTAAGGAAAATATGGGCACTCCCATCAAACCCCAAAAAAATCCAAAATCAAAAGCATCGTATGCGATGCTACCACCTCAACAACCTATTACCCCACAATCAAAATCTTCAAAACCCAATAAATAGAAAACCATTATTACCCAACAAAATCGGTTCACTCCAAAAAATTACAAACAAGTCCTTACAATACCAACATCTTATTCACCTTCTCCATCAAAACCTATTAACATTAAACTAACTTTTCAATACATTGAAAAAGAAACAACCCAATCAATTTGTATTATTGAACCTGAATTTTGGGACAAACTTTTCAAGAAACCTTATCAAAAAATTTCCTTCCAGATTTTTATTTTATTCCTGATGATCTATTAAAAACAAGATCTTTTTATGAATTTATTTTAGTTGATACTGATTCAATTGAAATTACCCATAATCCAGATAAAAATGATCCAAATAAAATTGTTTTTTCAAAATTCAAAATCAAAAAGGTCTTGAGACCACAAGATTGGCGTATTGGAATTTATTAAAAGCACCCATTTTCTCAAACCTTTATTCCCCAAGAATTTTTATATAAAGATTATCAAAAAGCCTAGTTTTATACTTTTTGTTTATCACATACAAAACATTCTTGGTTCTTTATAGTTGACAAAACTTGTCTAAAAACTTTTCCAAAATGGTTTCAACAATGGTTCAATTTTTTTGGTTTAAATGAAAAAAATTTCCCACCTTTGGTTTGGGAAGAATATCAATTATTCACCAAAAATTTCAATAACAGTGAAGAACCTTTGCTAGCATTTTCTAGAAGTTTCTTAATTGCTTGGATAATGAGTTGGCAATTTTATATCGCTACACCTCCTCCTCCAAAATTTAGAGAGATACAAAGAAAATTCTTTATTAAATGGTGGCCTAGCTTTTCCATCCAAAATGTTAGCCCACCAGCCGTGCAGATATGGATTTCTCAACACCCTCATTTATGTCAACCTCAACAACAATCAACATTTCTTACTCAAAAATCAAAACTTCTAGCTAAGTTGGCTCAATGCCAAACCGCTTAAGATACGGACAAAATTATTGTGGCCATTGGATCTTCCTCATCTCAAAAGCAGATTCGAACAATACCAAGTCACCAAGTGATCAAGATGAAGATGACTATTTTGCAATGTTCCATAATCAATTATGATTTCAATAAAGGACAATGAGTCGGCACCAGCTTTATCACGTGTTCAATATTTTCAATGGATATCCAAGATTTTCAAGATTCTCCTTATCAACAAGATCATTTTGTCGGCCAATATCAAGACAAGTTCTCAATAATTCAAGACACGTATTCAAGATAGCTCATCACCTTATCAAGGTATATTCTGCAGATTAGGGTGTCCGATTTATAATCCTTGCATGTGAGTTTGAAGGCAACAACAACCGTAGATTGAATCAGAGTATCCTAGTGAAGTCGAAATCCTAACCTCTTTGTCTTGAACTGATATTTTTGTAATTAGTTGATATTTTCTTAATTAGTTAGATTTTAATTTACATTATTGATTTTGTGTTAATTTCTGCTTTTATTGTCTCCCGCAAATCCAACAATCTTCGTGCTATTCAACTAGTTACAAAACTAGGAAAATTAGTATTTAACACACAATCCTCGTGGGAAAGATACTTTTCTCATCATTTTATTACTTTTTGCGACCAGTGCACTTGTTACATTGCATGTTTGTCAAAATACGCATCAAGTTTTTAAAAACTTGATGCGTATTTTTTGACAAACATGCAAATGTAGCAAGTGCAGTAGTCGCAAAAAATTATAAAGTGATAAGTATAGTATTGTTCCCATGAGGATAGTGTTATTAAGTACCGATTTCTCTAGTTTAAGTCCTAATTGAAGCAACAATAAACTGGATTGATGGAAAATTAACAAACTAAATACAAATTAGCAAAATATAAATGAATGATAATGAAATTAAAGCAAGACCCAACAACTTAACTAATTAAACAATGCTAAAAAAATGCTAGGGTGTTGATTTCACCTAGATACGCTAACCCTATTCATAGAATCTATTACCCAAGTTCTAATTCCGTGATTGAAAATTGAATTCCCTAAGTTGTAAAACATACCTTCTCAGGCTGTATTTTCCTACTTATCCCTATTAAGTTTTCGCAACCAACAAAATGAAGATTAATAGTTCAAAGTCTCTTAAGCTATATGGAATTCTATCTAGATTTCATAGATTGCGTTTATCTATCTCTAGTTTCCGTTCAATCTATGGTATTTATCCCAAGAGGCACAATCACAAATCACTTCTCAGTCTCATTGTGAACAACATATATTTGAATGGTGATCAAGCATCCAAAAGTCATTAAGCAAAGAGATAAACACTCAATCATGAAATTAAAACTCAAAGTAAATCAAAACATATAAATTTGAATCATTGTATCAAGGTTATGATGAGAATGCAAAATGTCATATTTACCCCCCTTAATGTTTAGTCTTTTATATGTATTTGTTGCCTAAATGTACTCATTATTATTCTATTTTGATTTAGGATGCAAATGGAGACGTTAATTGCAAAACGGAACTAATTAAGTGAATTCGGATAGTTTCAACATTGTTTCGTAATCTGGGCATAACTCTCTCATCCGAGCTCCGATTGAGATGATTCAAAATTCGAACCATAAGAAAGAGATATACAACTTTCATGTTTTTATTTTGGAGAGATAATCAATTCATCAAGGTTGTAATCGGGCTTGAAGTTGACACACCTGCACTACCGACATCCTGGAGCATTCTGCCTTGTCATGCAAATCAATTGGGCAATTTATTATTGGAAGATTTGAAGACATGTGGCACGTAAGTTATAGCTCAGAATCACCACTTTCCTATTTTATTTTAGGACTTTATCTTATTATCAATTAATTAGAATCAGATTAGGATTAATGTTATTTTAGGATATTAGAATATTTTTTTTAAGGAGATTTAGTGGGATTCAAATACTTGAACTGGATTTTTGTTAAGGGGATCAGATTAGGGTTTTTGAGGGGGACCACGCCTCTCTTTCTCTGGTTGGTGAACTTTTCCTTTGAATTTTCGTGATGGCCATGAGCGGCTAATTTTTATAACTTGGTCGAAGGAAACAGAGGCCTTAGAATCAATAAACTATGAGATCTAATCTATTTTTCTTAGTGTTCAATTTTCGTGTTTGAGTATTGGATGTTCTTATGTGCCTAATTTTATGATTGTTTCGTTTAATTACTAGGAGGCCTACTAGTTTATTAATTGTTGCAATCTACTGCTAAGTTAGATATCAAATCCGTAATTGTTTGATCCCTTTAACTTGTGAAGCAATTAGGGTTAATAATTTACTACGTCAGGAATTAGTAATCTTAAGAAGAACACCCAACTAAATTAAATACAACCGCTTGAGTTTGTGTTGTTTAGCTTCATCAATTTCTCTAATTCTTAGGGCTGCCACTAGATTAAATCTTGAGCGCTTGTCTAGGGTTGTTTAGTGGTAAGATTAATTAAGATCGCTTGTTTCTTAATTAATTGCAATTAAGGAGAGATAGGAAAATAGTTCCAATGGTGAATATTCAAAACAAGAATTGATTTATTTTTGTATCGATGATCAGTTGTAAGATTCCGATTGTGGATGCTAACCTAGACCAAGGTTTATTATTTTGGTTGATTGATTAATTTGAATTGTTGTTTTCCTGAAATTGTTTTCTGTTTTTACTAAAAAAAACCCCCCAGCCTTGTTCACATAATATTAAATTCGGCTAGACACCCTTCGTGGGAATGATCCTGACTCACACTACTACATGTGTTTTTAGGTTTTAATTCTGGGTGCCTACGACAGCATGCCAATTACATCAAACCCTAGCTAAACAACTCAGTTCATACTCAAAAACAAAACAAAATAACAAAAACAAACTGAATCAAAGTTCATCATTGAAAAACAAGCAAAAGATGGAGAAATCTTCTCTAATTTGAAGCCCAAATCTTCAATAATCTTCTCCTTCCAAGAGCTGCCTTTCAAATGACAAACCAAGACCCTTTTCCCTTCCTTTTCGTGCTAATTTATACCTCTCTCACTTAAGGATAAAGCTCTAACAAGCCAAAACGGGTCATTTTATTTTTCACATCTGATGCATTTTCGCCGCAGTGAAATTTTTATTTGCTGCGGATAGAATATTTTGGGCCACATTTCAACATGATAGAATCTAAATCTGGAAAAGTGGTAAACATATGCATTGTATAAATTTCACTTATCTTTCTAATCGTTCATGAATCAGTCCAATCCAAGGTCTACAAATCAAGTTATGGCCAAAATACTGAAGTACATACAAAGACCTTTTTCTTCAGTTCCCAACATACTGTTCACGACTTCAAGCCAAGTTTTCACTCTTGTCCAGTCAGAATTAGGAAAAACACAAAAGATAAAAGTTGTAGCTCTACTTCTTAAGTTTCCAAAGCTTCTAAATTCATATCATTCTGAGTTTTCAAGCTCAAGTTATACAGTTTACGCTCAAAACTGTCATTTATGCTCAAAATCATCGTTTAGGCCTGCAAAGAAAAATTAATAGAATTAGGTAGCAATTACGGCCCAAATTGTATGAGAAGTATTCTAAATCCTATGAAAATTCAATGAAAAATCATAGGGAAAAATAGGATTATCACTCATTATCCAAGCAATTAAGAAATTGCTGGAAAATGCTAGCAAAGGTTCTTCACTGTTATTCAAATTTTTGACAAATAATTGATATCCTTCCCAAACCAAAGGTGGGAGAATTTTTTCATTTAAACCGAAAAAATTGAACCATTGTTGAAACCATTTTGGAAAGTTTTTGAACAAGTTTTGTCAAATATAAAGAACCAAGAATGTGTTGTATGTGATAAATAGAATGTATAAAACCAGGCTTTTTGATAATCTTTATATGAAAAATCTTGAGGAATAAAAGTTTGAGAAAATGGATGTTTTTTATAAATTCCAATACGCCAATCTTGTGGTCTCAAGACTTTTTTGATTTTGCATTATAAAAAAGCAATCTTATTTGGATCATTTTTATCTAGATTATGGGTAATTTCAATTGAATCAGTATCAACTAAAATAAATTTATAAAAGGTTGTTATTTTTAATAGATCATCATGAATAAAATAAAAAGTTAGAGGGAAATTTTTTTATAAGATTTCTTGAAAAGTTTGTCCCCAGAATTCGGGTTCAATAATACAAATTGATTGGGTTGTTTCTTTTTCAATGTATTGAAAAGTTAGATTAATGTTAATAGGTTTTGATAGAGAAGGTGAATAAGATGTTGGTATTTCAAGGGCTTGTTGGTAATTTTTTGGCGGTGATGAAGAAACAGATTCTTCATCTAGAAGAGTGAACCGATTTGGTTAGGTAATAATGGTTTTCTGTTATTGGGTTTTGAAGGTTTTGATTGTGGGGTAATGGGTTGTTGAGGTGGTAGCATCGCATACGATGCTTTTGATTTTGGATTATTTTGGGATTTGATGATAATGCCCATCTTTTCCTCACTTTCTTTCAAAAATTTCTCATCCTGAAAGTTATTATGAGAGAGACTATTACAGTAAAAAAAAATGTTGATTTTTGCATTTCATTGAAAACACGATTTTGAAACTTTTTAAATTTTAATGCAAAAAGTTGAAAACACATTTTTGTAATGCAAGCATTCAAAATTTTTCTAGTATCGAGCCATTCTTTTGTAGGAACAATTTCTAGACTCTCAAATTTAGATATTGAAATATTTTTTAAATTACTAATGTCTTTTACTAATTGAGGATTAACAAATTCAAATGTTATATCTTGTCCTAAAATATTTATTGTTAACTGTAAAAGTGTAAATTTGAGTAATAAAGGAGGTACCTAATATAAAATCTTGATCTAAATCTTTTGCTAGAATAAAAGTATTTTTAATACAAACATTTTGTATACATACATGAGCATTGGATAATTTATAATTAATGTTCAATTATATAAATCATATCTTCATTATCTTTAAATTTACCAAACACACACACACACACACACACACACACACACACACACACACACACACACACACACAATCTATATAATATAGATATATTTATATATATCTATATATATATATATATATATAATTAACTGACTATGTAGTCATAAAATTCTTGTCCAACCTAGGCCAGTTATAAATAAGAATAAATTTCACATTATAATAAATTTATTTTTATAGGTCCCACACACACACACACACACACACACACATATATATATATGTGTGTGTGTGTGTGTGTGTGTGTAATAACTTCTATGTAGTATAAAAATTTCTGGTCCCAGCTTAGGCCAGTTATAAATAAGAATAAATTTCAATTTTAATAAGTTATAATTTTTCTAGGTCCCACCTTAAGGAACTTACCTACATAGTAATATTAATGTATATTGCAAAAAAATATGCTATGTTATATTAAAAGTTTATAATGAAATAAAAATTATCTAAAGTTGTTTGGGGACATGATTTATGCTTTACAATTGTTACCAAATCTTTTATCTTACATGTACGTAATTAGTTGCCAACATGGATGCCTCTTGTTGAGCCAAAATATTTTTAGCTCTCAAGCATGTTTTAAGCTTTTGGCACGAAATTTTGGTATTTCTATACTAAATCCTCAAAATTATCTCATTCCTCTTCTTGTCTAATTCCAGTAATGATTTTCTTCAGTTAAAGCATACACGATTTATTACTCATTTGGAGATTAAGGAAGACATTAATATTCATTTGATTAGTGTAGTGAAGTTGTCGAATTGATCACTCATTAGAAATGACTATTGGTATCGATTTCCATACTATCCTATGCTACTAAAACAATGAATTGAAATCATAATACTACTAAAACATGAATTATAAATAACAATTATGAATACAATAATTTTTTAAATCAACAATAATTCTTGTAACTACATCTCTATTAAGTTATAACCTCTTCATAGTAATAAATTTAGTTGGTTCCAACATTGACTGGAGAGGTTCACTCTCTGTGTGTGTGGTGTTTTATATATATATATATACATATACATATAATATATTATATATATAATATATATTATATAATATATATATATATATATAGTACATATAACTCCTACCTCCTAACTCACTCACATTAAAGATGAACATTTATCTTACCAAAAACAGGTATTTCCATTTATCAACATATTATATAAAATTCCTTGCTTATAAAAAATCATATCCGTGTTAGATTCACCCTCTTAACCTTAGTTTCATTGAACAAAAGACAGTATCTACACAACAAGTGTATTTCATTAAGAGAGTCCATAGTTGAAGTAATAGTTTTCATGATATATTTATTATAAGAACCCTTGATCAATAATATAGGTGAGGATGGGATGTATTGGCATATTGCTTATTTACTGAAGTGGTTACAGGTTGTTATTATAGCAGTTAAGTTTGTTAAGATTAGTTTAGTTGGTTTGTTGGTTTATCAACTATGGTAAAAGAATAAACCATGGTTATTGTGTATTAAAAAAACAAAAACAAAAACAAAAACAAAAACAAAACAAAACAAAACAAAACTCTCTATTGAATACAATCAGATTTGTTCTTCTAGAATTCTTCCTTCAATTTTCCAAAATCTAATATGGTATCAGAGCACACGGTGCATTGATTTAGTAGAGTTTAAGTTTAGCTAAGCTTTAGCTTCTTCATTCAAGCTTCTCGTCTACAATCGAGCTTCTCATCTATATTTCCTTTCACTTTACAATTGTTAAAAGCCGTTTTTTTTTTTTCAAGAACAACTACTTAAATGGCGAATGTGACAGATTCAAATTCACCTCTTTACATCCATCCTTCAGATACGCCTAGATCAGTGATAATTTTAGAACAATTGATCAGAACATAGAACTATGGGATTTGGAGTCAAGCAATGTCTATGTCTTTGTGAGCAAAGAATAAGCTAGGGTTCGTCGATGGAACATGTAAGAAACTGAAATTCAATCCATCCTTACATGCACAATGGGAACGATGCAATTCTTTGGTCTTGGCCTGGATCTTTAATACGGTCTCGAAAGAAATATTCAATAGAATTGTGTACTTGACAAGTGTTCATCAGGTATGGCAAGATTTTCTTGAGCAGTACAACAAAGTCAATGGAACGAGAGTTTTTGGAATACATAGGGAAATTGTCAATTTAGTTCAAGGGACAAATTTAGTAGTTGTCTATTACAATAAACTCAAGACATTATGGGATGAATTGAATTCTTTAGTAAGTTTGCCACCTCCAGATAGTGATTCTTCTAAAGCATATCTGGATCATCTTAATCAATAGAAGCTATTGCAATTTCTGATGGGGTTGAATGAATCTTATCCACTGGTGCGAAGTCAGATATTGCTTATGTCTCCCTTGCCATCAGTTAAACAAGCGTATTATGTGGTAAGTCAAGATGAAAGTCAGAAGGTGTTAACAAGAATCAATAATAACACAGAAGTGACAATGGCACTCTATTCACAAAGTAATCGAAGAAGCTAGGGATAGAATTCCAAATACAAAGGGAATAAGCCTTACATTGAGTGTGAACATTGTCGCTTGCCAGGACACGAGAAGGAAACTTGCTACAAAATGCATGGATACCCTGCCGATTTTCAATTCACAAATGGTAAACTTGGAACAAAGGCCAAAGTTAATCAGGTGCAATCACAACAATCCTAGACTCAGAACTCAGAGTCTTCTTTAGATAGTATTAAGTATGGAACCGGTCTTGGGAATGTTCTATCAGCTAGGCAATATAGTTAATTACTGGGCAAAGAAAATATAGCAACTCCATCGGCAAATCTAGCAGGTAAAATCGTCTCCTTATATTCATGTCTAAATGGTGAAAATTGGATATTAGACTCAAGGGCTACTGACCATATGACCCATAACTTTCATAATCTAGAATCTCCGATTGTTAGTGATTCATCCATGACAACCTTTGTAAGCCTTCCAAGTAGAACTAAAACTCCTATTAGACATGTTGGTTCTATCACACTAGAAAATGATTTGTGTCTTGAAAAAGTTTTTCATTTACCTGATTTTAAATATAACCTTTGATCAGTATCAAAGTTGACTTCATTTGGTAATTGCTCCATTATTTTTTATCCTGGTTTTTGTGTCATTCATGATCTTTTGAGTTGCAAGTAGAAGGGGATTAGGAAGCAAAGCCAGGGACTATACTATTTTCTGCCTTTTTCAAAAATAAATTTGAACTCTTCACATTTAGGAACTAATCAAAGTGACCTAAGAAAGTGTAAGAAAATTGTGTATGCAATTACCCTATAAGTAGAGAGCTTGGTGGGTATAACTACTCTAAGGGTAGAGAGCATTGAAAAATGCTAGAATAGAGTGAATTAGAAGAGTAGAATAGATGGGTTGATACTTTGTGATCATCACCCGATAGTTATGGGAATCGGGTTGATGCTTTGTGATCACTACCCGAATAGCCCTTAGAGATGGGTCGATGCTTTGTGATCGTCACCCGATGAGTAGTAGAAATGGGTAGATGCTTTGTGACCACTACCCGGTTAGTTGTTAGATAAGTGGGTTGATGCTTTGTGACCATCATCCAACATTTAGTAGAAGCGGGTTGATGCTTTGTGATCATCACCCGACAGTGACTAGAGACGGGTTAATGCTTGGTGATCGTTACCCAAGAGTCATGAGAAACGGGTAAGTGCTAGGTGATCTCCACCCGATAGTTAGGAGAACCGAGTAGGTGCTTTGTGATCCCCACTCGGTAGTCACTAAGAACGGGTTGGTACTGTGTGAATTCCACCCGCTAGTCATGAAGAGTGAGATGGTGCTGTGTGAACGCCATCTGGCCGTACCTCCGGTAAGATGAGGCCGTGATGTTTAGTAGAAACAGAGATAGAATCAGAAATAGTATAAGGAAAGAATTAAGAGTTATACATACGGGGATAGTCAGATAGAGGGTTTTACTTACTGAGCATTATTTTGTGCTCACCCCGTTATTTTCCTTTGTGGATGCAGGATCTAGGTGATGATGCAGTCAGAGGGGCGTCGGCAAGCGAAAAGGAATAGCTACACTGTTTCCCCTGTTTTGTCTTTTAAAACAAATTTTTGTAAACAGTACTCTTTGTGTATAAAAGACATATGAATTGAAATGAAAAGAAAACTTTGGGCCCAATTTTACATTGTTATTATGCATGCATTGTACTAGTTTTCAGTAGTTGTTACACACCTTTGGAAGCTTCCACCCTATAAATATGTTTTGATTGTGTAATTTCTAGATAAATTCTTAAAGTTTTTGAAATTATAAGTTTGGATCCTGCGTGACATCTTATATGCATGTTTTTGATATTATTATTATTATCCTTACATAGGTTTTTTCTAAATACAACTTGTTCTCCAAACATGTATCCCCAGGATTCTCATTGAGGGATATTCAGAGGATACCTAGAGGAGGGGTTTTACTCACTTGAAGAAATTCTAAAAAATTCAGCTCAAACTCTTAACCATTTACAAAAATTAAGTTAAAATTTTAAGTCACAATATCCTAGATCCAAACTTAAACTATTCAGTATCCATTTAAAACTAATCCTTGTTTTAGAAACTATTACTGAAATTCACTTTTTGCATTTGTCACTTAAAATTAAGCACACCTTGTAGATTAAAGCGAAAAAAAAAAAAAAGAACGATTAGTTTGTCATCTATCAAACTAATGAGGATCAATTTGTAAATGTAACTAACTGTGTCATTTTTGACATGACTGTTTAGTCAGTTGTAGATAGCTCATCTTCTACACTTTAAGCTTTGAACTTTACTCTTATATAAAGTGTATCGTAATATTCCTCAATTAGTCAACAAAAAATTATCAATTCATTGACTCTTCTGTTTTTGTGTTTTTGGAATTCTCTCAATTGTGATTTGTTTTCTACTTGGTATCAAAGCTACAACTAATGTAAAATAGCTAAAAAACTTGGTTCTTCTTCTCTTCCTCTACCTAACAGCATTGAGCAAATGCTAAGAGAAACAATAAATCTATCTACGTCTACAATTGCTTCGAGTCTACAAGTGAGTAATCCAAAACTCACATGCGACAACTATTGGTTTTGGAGGTCCCAGGTTCTGTTCGTAGTTAGTTCACATGAGTTTGAAGATCACTTGTTAGGTAAAATTGCGTCCTCCTCTGGTACTGTCTAATTTAAGTGTTGATGATTACCTAAGCCAACTAAGTGGAAAAGTTAGGGCTAAAAGTGTGTTTGTCGAAGACAAAATCAATCCAAATTATGTCATGTGGAAAAGGACAGGTAAGTTCTTGGTTAACTGGCTATTAGATTCCATATCAGTGGGCATGTTTAGTACTGTGTCCAAATGTAGGTACTGAACTAAATTTTGGAGAGTGATAGAGAATGAATTTGTTACAGATTCTAAAGCTCAAGTTTTGCATCTTAAGAATTTATTTCAAACAACTCAAAAATGTAATCTCGGTATTGGAGAATATGTGAAAAAGATGAAAGAGATTAGTGAAAGCTTGTCAGCTAGTGGTATGTTAGTCTCTAACGAAGATTTGTTGCAATATATCCTAGGTGGACTAGGTCCTTAATATGATCCTATTGTTGTAAACCTTACATCTAGGTTGGAAAGATCGATTCAGTGTCACTTAGAAAGGCTCAATTTTTTTTTTTTTTTTGGTTACCAGGTGTGTCTGGGCCAGCTTACGCGCACCTCGACTAGTCCCCCCACCTCGAATAAGGCTTCTGAAATAGGGCAAGCCCTGTGGTCCGTGGGCAACAATATTAGCAACCATTCTTGTGATTCGAACTTGAGACCACAGGGGGAGCAAACCCCTTGGCCCCAAGCCTTTTACCACTCGGCCAACCCATTGTTGGTTAAAACGCTCAATTTTTACTCCAGAAACATGAAATTAGGTTAGACAAATTCAATTCAACTAATCTTTATAATAGTTCTGCTCACATAACAACTACTAATAATGTTGGAAATATATGAGATTCAGCTAACTCTAGCTCACACCAAAGTCAAAATATTGACAAATCATATACAGTGTCATCTGGAAATTACAACACTATTCCTTCTCTAAATTCCTTAGGAAATCCACATCCTCAACAATCCTATACTCCACCATTTGGTAACTACTCAACTAGTTCAAACATCTAACCCTCCACTCATAATAGTGATCAACTGTTTAATCCTAGACCTACTAGTTTTATACCATATGGAAGGGGTAGAGTTTGAGGTAGTAATAGAAACAGATTGATCTATCAAGTCTGTAACAAAGCTGGTCATTTAGTTGTCCAGTGCTATCATAGGTTCAATTCTACATATAATGGTACTCTACAGCTTTCTAGGCCTTCATAATTTTCATAGCCTTTTGGTCCCTATCCTCAACAGTTTTACAACACAAACTCTACATAATATCCCTTTGGTATTGGTTCTAAGTAGACATCTCAAATTGGTTAATCTCAGTTTGGTTCTTACTATGGAACTTCTGGTTTTACTGGTTCTACTGAAAAACCAAGTAATATAACAAATAACATGACTACTTTAGTATTTGCCTTTAGTCAACCTAGTCAACAATCTACTGGTCCTAATTAAGCAATTTTGGCTGCAACATCTTCTGGATTAAATTAGAATTCTCAGTCTACATGTGCCACTCAATTTACTCCTATAGACCCTATATGGTACATGGACTCTGGAGCTACTGATCATGTAGCCTCAAACTTAAGCCATCTGCAAGTTAGCAAGGACTATGGTGGTGGAAATTAGCTTCAAGTAGGAAACGGTGAGTATCTTGACATATCTCACACCAGTAACACACTCTTAACTAGTAATTTTCATTCTAAATGCCTGCATCTCAAAAATATTTTGTGTGTACCCAAAATCACCAAAAACCTACTTAGCATTTCTAAGTTTACTAAAGACAGTAATGTAATTGTAGAGTTTAATGCTGATTGTTGTGTTGTTAAGGACCAACTAACTAGAGCAATGTTATTGCAAAGGGATCTTAAAGGTGGCCTGTATCAATTGAAAATTCCTCATTTAGTTCCCCATTCAGTTCCCCATTCAAAACATGTTTGTTCTCCATCATCTGCTTTCCAAAATTCTGGTTTAAATAACTGTAGTTTCAAATGTAATACTGCATTGAGTAATAACTCAAAGTCAAACTATCAGAGAAATCTCAGTGGTCAAAAAGCCGTTGATTCTCATTGTGATTCAAGTTTAAATGCCAGTGTATCTTGTAGTTCAAGTTCAGATTTTGTTTCTTTGAAGTCTATTGTTACTAATAAGCTACCTTCTATACAATATTTTAATTGATCTATCTGTTAATAAAACTGTCTTGTTTAATTTGTCTACTAATGAAACAATTTCTAATGCTGATACTGTAAAGAATGATTTGTTATGCAATGATCTATCTAAGGCTAATGCTTCCTATTTTGCTGTAAGTATATCTGCTCAACATTTTATAACTTGGCATAGAAGAATAGGATTCCCTCATTCCACTATTATGCACATTATTCTTCTTCATTACCTAGACATCATCATATCCTTCCTTCCAAAGTTAATGCTGATCATTTTTCTGGATTCTATGATGCATGCCAACTAGGCAAATTGCATAATGTCAGTTTCCCTGCATCACTCTTAAGCTTTTGCTCCTTTAGAACTAGTTCATAGTGATGTATGGGGTATTTTGTTCAATTTATAGATGATTATAGTAGAGATAACTGGCTATTCAACTTAGAACTAAAGCTGGGGTCAAATCCATCTTCATTTAGTTTCATCACTTGGCTGAAAGATAATTTGGAAATAAGTTAACATGTTTACAATCTGATCAAGGAGGAGAGTTTGCTGCCCTTCATTCTTACCTTACAGACTTAGGAATCCAATTTAGGCATTCATACTCTCACATTCACTAACAAAATGGGAGAAGTGAAAGGAAACATAGACATGTGGTAGAGAGAGGTCTTATATTACTTGCACATGCATCAATGCCTCTCTAATTTTGGTGGTTGTCCTTTGAAACTGATGCCTATTTGATAAATAGAATGCCTACACTTGTTCTTGATAATACTTCTCCTTAACAAAAACTTTTTAAAAAATCCCTTGTGTATGAAAGTCTAAAAGTATTTGGAAGCTCTTGTTTTCCTTTTCTTAGAGTCTTTAATCAACACAAGTTTAGTTTTCACTCAGCTAAGTGTGTCTTGGTAGGCCATAGTCTAGTTCACAAGGGTTACAAATGATTGAGGTCTGATGGTAAGATTGTTATTATACCTAGTGTCAAATTCAATGAGCAAGAGTTTCCTTTTTCTTCAAACAATTTTAGCTCAAATTTTAGTTCCAATTCTATTAAAAACCCTTTTGTGCTTGACTTTCAATCTGATACACTTAACACAAGGAACATATTTCTCAGTTTAAAAAGGGTGAAAGGAAGTCAGGGAAATGGAAAGCTGTCGGTGAGAAGAGTCGAACCACCAAAGTAATGACCAAGGGAAGGAAATGGGTGGTGAAGCTCTCAACAAAGGCCCTATGTGAAAAAGATCATCAACAACTGAAGCTCCAATGCAAGGAGAAATTTCAGGATGTGATGTATTTGGATAGTCCGGATTGATGAAGGACTTGAGATCGTCGAGCTTTCCGACTATAAACAAGCGCTTCTTGGGAGGCAACCCAAGTGTTTTCAATTGTTTTTCATTTAATTGTTGTTTGAATTTGTTTAGTTTTCTTATGATTTAGAATGATTTTGATTTTGTGTGTTTTTGGGTGTTTTAAGTGAAGTTTCGAACTAAGGCGAAAAAGGAAAAATGTTCCAGACTTCACCGGGGCGAAGCACATCTTGCACAAAATAGAAGTTGAAAAGTCCTAGACTTCGCCGCGGCGAAGCTTGTTATTCGCCAAGGTGATGTAGCCTCTATATTTTTCTGCCGCGACGAAGAATTTATTTTTGCCACGACGAAGCAAGTTGGGCAAATTTTGCTAAGGAAACTTCGCCACAACCCCTCGCCGCGGCGTGGCAGGTTTGGTATTTTTTTGCCGCAGCGAAGTCTGCTTTTTATAAATACCCACCCGACTTTTCATTTTTAACGCAAAAGTTCGAAACACAATTGAGAGCAAAATTTTTCCTATTTCAATCCAGAGTTTTCTTCAACAAATTCCCATCACTTTTCCTTATTTCTTGACCCTCCCAAACACCAAAACAACTCATTTTAACAATAATTTTCACGAAAAATTGAAGAAAATTTTGGAAACCCTTGGTTTTCAAAAATTTGGGGATCTTGCAATCTGAGCCACAATCGATGAAATTGGTGGTAAATACTTCTTGGGATTGGTAAGATTTCGAGTTCTCCAAACTTCTTATTGATCAATTTTGATTTTTAGAGTTGAATCTGGGATTTTGATTGTTGTGTGAGTTGTGGAATTGTTTGTGGTGTTGTGCTTTGATTGTGATTTAAGAAGTGTAGATTTTGATTGTTGTGGGGTTAAGGAGTTTGGGTTTTGAATTTTGGAGTGTTTGGTTGATTTTAGAAGAAGAGTAATTTTAGGGGTCTAGGTGCGATTTTTGGAAGTGTTGTGGTTTTGTAGGATTGATTGTGGTTCATCATAGGGTGCTTAGAGTTGAATTGTTGAGTTAGATTTGTAGTGGGAAAATGCCGCTCAAAGCACCAGCCAAGGGTAAAAGAAAAGGGAAGAAGGTGGACAATCGGGTTATAAATGACAAGGCTCAGCAACGATATGAAGGAGTAGCCCAAAGGAAGGATAAAGGATTCATTGCTGAGCGTGGATTGACCACTGTCCATGCTAACGAGTAGAGTCGAGGGAGACGTTGGGAGTTTTTTTTATGAGTCAACCCGAGCATGCGGCCGTAGAGCTGATAGTGAGAGAGTTTTATGCCAATCTCCCTGAGTGTGATGAGGGGTTTGTCTATGTGAGGGGGATTGATGTGCCCTTTGATGCAAAGGCAATCAATGATTTCTTTGAATTGCCTCAAATTACCCGTAATGAGCATGTAGGGTTCAAGATGAAACAATTTGAAGATAATGTGATACTTCCGGTCATAACAAAATCAAATACCACATGGGAGGTTTCGAAGAAAGGAAAGAAAACTATCAAGGGAACCAATCTGACTCTGATGGCTCGGTTGTGGCAATATTTTGTGAGTGTAAGGATGATGCCGGAGACACATTATAGCATAGTGACTTATGAGAAGGCATTGCTTCTCCATTTCATTGCCACAGGAAAGACAATTTATGTGGGAACCATTATTCTGAAGAGTATCAAGAATGCAACTCAACTAGGGCGAGGCAGTTTCCCATTCCCACAGCTCATTATAGAGCTATGCATTAAAGCAAGAGTCGAGAAGACTGATGATGAACCATTGATCCATGCTGCCCTAGTCCTCGACACTAACTACTATTAGAAGCACCTTCCATAGCAACCTAGTGAGGAGCCCAGAGCCGAGACAAAATGACAGCGAACCACACAAGGCACTGCTACATCATCCAATTCCACAGCCACTATGAAAGAGATGATTTAGCAGATGTTGGGTAAGATGAAACGAATGGAACGTCGTCAAGAATGGCTAGCAAATCAGACCCGAATGATCTATAATTTGCAACAAAGCTACTACGATAAGCTTGAAATTGACACTTCAGCATTCCAATGGGAAGACTGGGATTCAGAGGAGTGGATGGCCTCCGACACAGAAGAGGACGACATCGAAGGAGAGGAGGAGGCCGAAGAATGAACTCGAGCACCTATTTTGTACGTTACTTTTATTTGTCTTTATTTTGGTTTTTCTTTTTTTTATCGGTTATTGTTGAACATTGAACTAAATTTTTGGTTTGTTTTTGGATTGTTTAAATTTTTGTTGAACTTTTTAGTAGTTGTAAGGACGAGATTAGGATTGTAATATTTTCACATTAGTCAGTGACATTTTCTAACAGTGGACGCCACATAATGTTAATTGTTTTACAGATTATGGTGATAAAAAAGCCAAGGAAAGGGTGTGCAAGCTATTGAGAGAAATTATGACTTCACGGATTAATCAGGGAACTATCTCGTACCTTCGTGAATTTTGTTTTTCTATTCCTAAATTGTTAATAATGTGACATTGGGGACAATGTCATCTTTAGTTTGGGGGTAGGAAAAAATTTGAACATTTATTTTATTTGTGTTTATTCTATTTTCATGTTTTGTTTTGTATGTCAATGATGAATTACATAAGTCTATGATGAGAATAGGATTGTTGGGTTTTTATTGCTGAAAAATGTTAAGCATTGCTTCAAGTTTATGTTGATTGACTGAATTTTGCTTGAGGTTCATTGAGTGGTTCAACCACCATTTTCATTCTTTCGGCATGCTTAGAAACATTTTATGTGGTTAGGTGAAGTTTGATAATGTTGGTGGACTCTAGAACCTAGTTAAGAAGTACTTGAGGCAAAATTCTAGGATTAGACATTGTTGAGAAAATGATTTAGGCATTTTTCGGAACGTTTGAGCCTTTCCAGCCGACCCATAAATGAATCTTTCCCTAGTCACCCATTTGAGCCTTATGAGATTATCATTGCCTTATTTTCCTTGCAAACCAAAAATTGTCCAATCCCTATACCATAAACACTTTATCATACCCTTTAGGAGAATTATGGACCTAATGTATGACACAAAAGAGATTTGAGATGTTTGTGAATAAGTGATGGACCAAAATTTTAAGTTTGGGGGTTGCAAAAAGGTTAGGAATAAGGGGCAATAGACCTCAATGGTGTTGTAAATATTTGTTATTGCATAAAAAAAAAAATATATCTTTAGTTCTATTCAAAATCAAAAATAAGAAATGCATAAGTTTGAGGGTTGTAAAATGGTTGACACTTTGATTGGTGGTTGAGAAAGAAAGCGGAGATTGATGTAGCTCTTAGTGTTTGCATGAGGAAAACCGAGTTCTCTTACTTTATTTATCCTGTCCTTTTCTTTGAAGACTACTAACCGAGCCTAACGATACAAGCCTGTAAAGACCTTTTGATCTTCAGTGATGTTTAATCCTCATTAGCGGAGAATAGTTCAATACTTAGGCTTATGGAGTCTACCGCCATTTGATAAACTTTGCATTCTTGCATAAAATAATTCGAAAAGTCGGAATGTGGATTGAAGTGGGGATCACCTACTCGGAAGACCAATAGAGAAAGATAGTCGATGCAACTTATAACTTCTTGGAGTGTTGAACATTTTTCTAGTAATAATTTTTCAACGGTCTTTGAGACTTGTTTAAATTCTAGGCAGTTCATTGTGTGGGTTTGAGTCTAATGTTTCTATTTTGGTTTCGATTTTGTTGTTTTTGTGTTTTAAGTTGTTAGTCGTTTTTCTTGTAGTCGTGCTTTGTACCTGATGCTCGGGGAGGAGCATGTCTTTAGTTTGGGGTTATTTGATAATCCGAGAATTATACTATTTTATTTAGGCTTTTTGGCCGAATTTTGGATACTTCTTAGTTCGTTTATGCCTGAATTGCTACTTATTTCTCTATATTTTATATTTCAGGCCAAAACGGACATTTTGAGTAAATAATGAGCGAATTGGAGTTTCTGGACCTAGAAGTGAGTGGATCTCAGAATTTGGAAGAGTTCTGAAGTAGATGGATGGACTATGAAGCTTGTTCCCATGGGAAAGCATCAGAGATTGAAGATTCAAGCAAAGAAACAAGCGAAGGGCAATTATGTAATTTTAGAATTCTTTATGAAAGTTCGCCGCGATGAAGGAAGTGAAACACGAGATTCCAACTTACCTCGTCGCCGCAGCGAAAGTCTTTCTTCGCCGCGGCGAAATCTGCGAATTTTAGGTTTCTTCAAAATGCATAGTTTTAGTTTAGGAAAGTTTTCGGTTTTTAGGGCAACTTATAAAAGGAACACTTTGCCATTTTGAGAAGGGGTGGACATTTGCCTTGTTTTTGAGTTTTCTTTGAATTAGATTTACATTTTGTTGAGAAAGAGAGAGGACCTTGGGGATTCTTCAACTAGGGGAGATATCTTTCTTTTCTCTTTATTTCAATATGTTTACTGCTATGTTTACTATTTTCCCTGCTGTTTATGTTGAATTAGTTATGAACTAACCCATTTTGGGTTAGGGTTTTGATGAACTTGGGATTTCTATGGGTTAATGAATTGATTATCTTTAATTCCATACTCTATTGCACAGATTGTGTGGTTATTCTGTTTTTATTGATTTTAATTGATGAATATGATGAGATTGAGAAATGAATCATGTTGAGTTGCTTGGGCAATCACCATTGTAGTATTGAATGCTAGAGATAGATTTGAGAATCAATAAAATCAATCTAGGATTCCATTAGCTTAATGAACTTGAATCTATTATTCTTCAATTTGTTGGGTGCGGAAGTGTAATAGGGAAAATTCGGAATTCATAGCCTGAGAATGTATGTTTGACAACTTAGAGAATTCGATTTACAATCCGTGCATGTGAGTGTGAAATTAGCATAGTCCATAGAATCCATCCATAGAATCCGAATGAAGTCAAAACCCTAACCGTTTGTTAAATTGATTTTATCCTTGCGTTTAAACTCTTGCTTTCATTATTTAGTTTTTAATATTTAGTAAGTTTTTTTTTTTAATTCTCCCCATTAATCCAACAATTTCGATTCTCCAACTTGAAAAACACTTAGGAAAGTTAGTGCTTAACAATCAATCCTCGTGGGAACGATACTCACTCATCACTTTATTACTTTGTGCGACGAATGCACTTGCTATCATTGCATGTTGTAGTAACAACCACATCACAACACATATTCATAAATTGGGCTACATCTTTAGCCTTAGAAACGGACTTTAATTCATAATTGCAGTAATAAAAATAACTATTGTATTAACAAACATGAGTTCAATAAAGAAAAATTGAAAAACTTCTCTAATTGGCGAATGAGAACTACAAGAATTCTGATCTCCAAAATAGTTACCGCTCTTTCTCCTTCTCTAATCTCCTTAGGAACTAAATAAAGACCTTATTTATAGTGCTAGGGTTTGGAGGTTAATTAAGAAAGAATTAAACGCCTTAAACCATTTAGATTCGGACTAGGAAAATAAAATAACCTAAACAGGCCCGCAATCCATCACTGCGGTGATGGTTCTTTCTATCCCACAAGTCTCTAATCTTCAGAATTTTGTATAACTTTGTATCTCTCTGAATAAGCTTTCCAATGCCACAAGAATCATCAAATTCCGATTTCTATAGCTCAAGTTATGACCAAATCATTGAAGCATGCTCATCTTGAAGAATTTCCAGGTTTTAAGACTCATCTTCAACGCATCATAACTTCCTCATTTCAACTCCGATTCTGTTCCTACTCGTCACAAATTCCATCAACATCATTCTTCTTCATTCAAATATCATTTTTAACCTGAAAATACTCAAAATACACTCCGTGATCCCATAAAAGGTATTTATGAAATAATCAACTCAAATTTCACAAATTAAACACATTTTTCCACAAATAATCTAATTGAATCACTAACAAAATATGCACTTTCAAGCTCTTATTACAACTCCCAACCCGCTTCTTGCTAGTCCCCAGCAAACTAAGTGATAAAACAAGTGTTTGAGCTTGAAAATAAAAGAAACAATTAAAACCTATATCTAAACTATTCTAAGTCACTTTCGTAGATTGACACGATTGCATTTAGTGTATGCAACAAGCCTTTAAACCCCTAGGTGGCCCTAGTTGGACGAGTTGTAGTCTCGTGAGGGTTTCCAATGATGATACCCACAAACATCAGCACTAAACTTAAGCTAGACTCCAAAAATAAAAATAAATATAAAACTAACAAAAATTCTTGGATCAATTCATAAAATTGTCTAAAAAATCGGATATACACAAAACAAATAGAATGATTAAAAATCACTTGAACTCATAGACAATGCAAAAGTTAACTATGGAAATACACAACACTCAACATATCAATCTTTACTTCCAACGATAACTATGAAATTGATGGAATGAAATTATAATTATTGGCATTCTCAAGTTTTGCTAGCTCTTGCTTCTTATGAATTGGATGGATTCGTTACTAGAACAAAGGTTTGTCCTCCTATGTTTTAACTGGAAAAGTCAGAAGAGATTGAGCTGATGATAAAGAAGCCAAACCTTAAGTCCTTCAATTGGAAGAGAACAAATTAGTTCCTGGTAAGCTGGTTACTATCATCTAACTCTGAATCGATGTTTAGACATGTATCTAAATGCGTTAGTGCTTATGAAATTTAGAATACGCTAGAGTTACATTTTCAATCATTCTCTAAAGCTTGAACTCTATATTTGAGGAACTTGTTACAAACTAATAAAAAAGATTCTCAAAGTGCTAATGAGTATGTGTTAAGAATGAGAGAGATAACAGATGATTGGTTGCCAACGGTGTGAATATTGAGGATGAAGAACTATTATTGTATATTCTGGATGGTTTGGGTTTGCCATTATTGCTAATCTGACATCTAAGGGTAATCGGACCTCTTTTCAAGAAGCTCTGTTTCTTTTACACAAACAGGAGATGAAATTAGAAAGGCAGAATAGTGCTTTGCTGAACTTTCATGAGCAAATGTCCCCAGCTATAATAGCTTCCAAGAACAACTCCTCTGAAGGCGCTGTCACAACATTTGATAATCAAAGCTCTTCGAATATGATGGATCTATCCATGCCTAACTATCAAGGATCTGTAGGTATTGCTTTTTTAGCAAGTAGGTACTAGAGTTGTTCCTTAGCAAGCTCAATCTATGAATTTTGGACACATGGGACTTCCTCAACAGCCTCAATACTTTGGTAATCTAGTCTTTGGTGCTAGTAGACATCCCTTTTTTAACAGAGGTAGAGGATACTCTAGACCTCACCTAATGTGTCAGGTTTGCAGGAAACTAAGACACTCAACCTTACATTATTATCATCGTTTTGATCATGAGTATCAAGGATTCACAACAGCTAATTACAATCCAACCAACTAGCAAATGTCATATAATCAGTCTATGCCTGTTCAATATCCTTTTTCAGCATAGTCAACAAAGTCTACTCAAGCTTTGAATGCTGGAACAAACATTCCAATCAAACATTCTTTTAGTCATTCAGTTGCTAGTTTTCATGATTACTCTGGATTTGAACATTCAACCTTGAATAATGTTACTTCTAGTTCAACTTTTATACCAATAGGAGTTTCTCAACATCAGTAGGATTCTCATGGATCTGTCCTTAAAGCTGATGCATCTGGACATGTCACTTTGCCTTTTGGCAGTTATGATGGTGTTATCAATTCTGGAGCAAATAATAAGAATATAGCTATGCCTCAAGTGGTCAATGATCAATCTTGGTATATGGACTTGCGGGCTTCTAACCACATGACAACTAATGGAATGAATATGGTGGCAAAGATTGGTTATACAAGAGGCTTAAAAGTCCAAGTTGGAAATGGAGATTCTCTGCCTATAACACACACATATATATTGATGATACCTTCTCTTGAATCTCATAGAATTATACACCTTAGGAATATATTACGTGTTCCTAACATTGCCAAAAATCTGCTAAGTATCTCCAATATTAGTAAGGATACTCATGTAATAGTTGAATTCAACTCTGATTGTTGTTTGGTAAGGGATAGAAGTAGCCAAGTTATGTTGCTTTAAGGGACTGTTAAGGATGGCTTTTACCAATTGTCTATTCCTGCAATTGGTGGTTTTCATGCTGGTTTATCATCACTTTCAGCTTTTTCTTCATCATCTGTTGATCTGCCTAAAGATCATTTTATGTTTGTTGCAAATAAAAGTTAGTGTTTGACTATAAATGCATCTAGTGACACCTAATTGTTCTACTTTTCCTATATCATCCAAGGATACTTTACTATGACATGCTAGACTAGGGCATCCAAGTGATAAGACTCTTCATTTTGTAATGAATAAACTGAATGTAAAGCATTCCAAAGATAGAAATAAAAGTGTGTTTTGATAAGCTTATGCTTTTGGTAAGTTACAACAGTGTCAGTTTCCTATCTCTGTTTCCTCAGCAAAATACCCTTCAAAGTTGGTACATTTTGATCTTTGGAGGCCTGCTCCTACCCTATCAATTGAAGGTTTTTGATATTACATAATCTTTGTTGATGACTATTGTCGATATACCAAGATCTATCCAGTTAAAGTGAAATCTGAAGCTTACAAGATCTGCTACTATTTCATCTTGAACCTGCCTATCATGCACTAAGGACATTTGGTTGTAGTTGTTTTCCTTACCTTAGATCATATCATAAGCACAAGCTCTCTTTTCATACAGAGAAGTGTGTATTTTTGGGTTATAGTCTTGTGCACAAAGGTTATAGATGCATGTCCTCATCAAGCGGAATTTATATAGTTAAATAGGTCAAGTTTAATGGTTTGATTTTCCCTTTAAGTCTAGGTTTCAAACTCAACAAAATGAGAGCTCTACTTCTCTTGATCTTGTTGTTTCATATTCTATGCCTCAGTTTTGGTTACTTCCTTCTTTTTTGAGTTCTACAGGTGCAAGCTCACATTCCCCTCCGCATAATAATTCTCAGGATCATATGCAACTTCCTAACATTCTCTAGGCTACTTGTTCCATTGATCAGCCTACTAGCAATCCTATCAATCTTCCTACAGATTCACAATGTAACGCCCCACTTAGGGTACGTAGTTATTGTTTCTTCTTTTGCTCTTATTTGAGTTGGTTTCTTGGTAATATTGTTTGGTTGACCTTTGATTGAGTGTTGTGTTGAATACTTGCCCTGAAATTGGTTGAAAATAGAAGAAGTTCAGTGTACCAAGCTTCGTCGGGGCGAAGAAGAATCTTTGCTGCGGCGAAAAGGTGTTGAAGCCATGGGGAAACATTCTGGACAGTTTCGCCGCGGCGACAGAAGCTTCCTCGCCGTGGCGACAGTC
>NW_022195706.1:0-17244 GCF_008641045.1 Pistacia vera
GAATTGGATAAATTACTTGATGGGCTGGAGGTCAAATCTCCTTTCTTTCTAGTCGTTCAGGTTTGAACAAATTTAGTGACTATGATGAATTGTTACGTGAGCCATATATGTAAATAGCTCTAAAGACTTATGTCAATGTTCAATCAACAATATAACTAGATCGATTTTTGCCCCAAACCCGGATATCTAACTTGTTCTTCCAAATTCTCTTGAAGGGGTTTCTTGTAGGTTCATATGGATTAACTTGGGCCTTGAAAAATCAGAGCAAGATATCTAAGCTCGTAATCCTAAATAGTCCCCTGACAGTTTCATCTCCTACTCCTGGACTATTTACAAAGCTGAGGTTCCCTTCTAACCATATATCACGATAAATGGCATATATTAGGATTTCAGAACACACCATTTCAGAATGTAGCACTAGATTCTTGCCTCATTTCCTCTTTTTATGTGCATAAAAAACTTGTTTGAACGGTTTTTATAGCAACTGTTTTATATGTTTCTACTGCCAATGGGTTAGAAATGCATTACTCTTTCAAAACCCACATATCGTTCCCATTAAAGATTTTGTGGTGGGAAACAAGTGTGATCTTTCAACTCAAAATTAAAGTCCTTTTGTTTGCAGAAAATGGAATCCCATTACTTGTGCTTGATAAAGTTAAGATTGTTTATTTGATTTTTCTTTTCTGTCTTTTACCAGAATCCCTCTCTATGGCGAATTTACTTGTCAGAACGCTATCACGGCAGAGCGCTTTATTGAAGCAGGTAGCCCGTATGTATCCAAAGTGTTTCTACTTATGGATAAAGAGTAACTCGATGCTTCACATAACTCTTCTCTATAATTTTTTGCAAAGTTGATATCAGAATAAAAAATACACAGTGCTGAGGGAGACATTTAATTATGATGGTTTTCCAATAACTTGTCTGAGTTACTAATGTAAAGCTTTTAGATTCACAGAACTGAAAAATGCTTATGCAAGAATGGTTCATATCATCTGTGATTATAACCTAAGAACAGCCCTTATAGAATTGAGTAGATAAACCTTAACTATTTTATTGAATTCAAAATTTTGCACCATGATATCACTTTATGTTGAAGTTGAATGATGCATTCACGAGCAACTTCAGTGAGCAGTAGATAAAAGTTTTTGGTCAGCTTTGTTATATAGGAAGCACACTTAAATTGTAAGTTTGCTTCTAGAGAAATAACTGAACATCGTAGTTGCTAATAAGCTTTATTTTTGGTTCACTTATTATTTCGTAGGTATTTCTCTTACAAAACTAATATATTCATCCACAGCTATGTCTTGAAGCTGGAAAAGGCCGACGTTTATCGATTGCCATATCTATCAAGCAGTGGACCTGGATTTGGTTTGTGACTAAATTCAGCTTTTAGATTTCCTGCCGAGTTTATGTTATTGATAAATGTTCCTTGGATTGATTTGTGTAGTAAAAATATGGTACCAGCTAACTTTCATGTTCTTTCGGTTTTGGTGTTTCAGCTCTGCTTGAAGCCACAAGAAAAATTAATTTCACAGATACCTTAAGTCAAATAGCATCTGGCTTTGCTTCAGGAAGGTACAATTTTTCTGGATCTTCTTTTTTATAATTCTGTTCTAGGTTACAACTACTTTGGACATGCTCCTTCAGTTTTAAGTTGAAAATCAATACTTTCATGATAAGAGAAGTTGAGCCTTATGAGATTCGAAAAAAAATAAAAAAATAAAATCAAGAAATTGTTGGCTGGATTTTAGTTTTAGTTGCTTCCAGACCGCCGAAGGAAAACTGTATTGGTGTGGTATTTGCAATTACTTTGGTTCGTTTTAGCCTTGGATGAAACAAACACAAAATTAGTAACGCTAACAACAAGCATATCGAATTTCTATAGTGGCCAAATTTGATAATTTGTTGGGATTAAACCAAGTGTAACATATGGTATTGGATCAAAAATCTCTTGAACTAGAAAAGAGTATTTTGTCTAATGAATCAGTACTTGGTTCTATGCTAGAGTTTACCTTTAAGTTAGTATTATGAAAGATAAACAACAATAATGAAAGAATAAGAAAGTTCGACAATGTATATGAAGCTTCAAGACATGGCTTCTAGTGGCTAAATTAGTCCAGTGTAAAATGGTGCTAGTTTTTGCAACCCGCTCTGTATTCTGCATGAGCTGTGTTGAAAAGTAGCTTAACATTTCTTATTCATGTATGATCTATAAGCTTAATATAATTTGAGCGACGACATTTTTGTTTCCTGATGCAAAACATCTTCAAATATTCATCATAATTACTCATGTTGAATCCACTATTAGGATGGTAGTCATCTTGGAGTTTTCCTAACGTAAGGGCTTGCCAGGAATTCCCGAGTGATTGAGATCAAACGCTTGAATATAAAACCAGAAATGCATGTATTTACATGTGTTGCCCCATAACATGATTCTTATTCCAAAAATCCATTGTGTTTTGTAGGCTTTAACTTATTGCTTCAATTATTCTCTGGCCTATGAACTTTATATTTGACTTTGTTGAGCATTATGAACTTGATTACTTTTGGACTACAGCTGGGACAAACCAGTGCTAGTTGCGTGGGGAATATCAGACAAGTATTTGCCCCAATCTGTGGCAGAAGAGTTCCAAAAAGGAAACCCTGGTGTCGTGAAGCTCAAGTTGATAGAAGGAGCTGGGCATATGCCCCAAGAAGACTGGTAATTCACTCTCATTTATTTGTATTTTCTACTTCTTTCTCCTTTCTAATTGTTAACATTTTGATCATTGAACAATATTAACAGGCCTGAGAAAGTTGTCGATGCTTTGAGACTATTCTTTTAAACTCAAGCACCGAACCACCATACCTTCAAGATTCATCTCACTTGAATGTGAATATTGCATAGCTTTTATTTGTGCAAGGATTCTGATATCAATGTTTCTCTGTTTGTATAAAGCTCTATGCATAAGTTACAGTGAAAAATGAGAAGTCAACAAATTTATGAATCTCTTTGGATTACGAAATTTATTATCTAAATTTTGATATCTGGAATTGATTCAATTGAATGGACAAGCCAAGTTGCAATGCTCTAAGGTTATGAACATATGCAATCACAAATAAACACAATTAATTCAACATTGATGTCAACCCCACATAGGAAAATTCATAAAGAAGGTTTTTTTTTTGTCATTCCTTTAGGGGGTTTAACTTTGAAGTTTGAAGTTGATTATTGTAAATACAATATTGAGCTGTCAATAATTTTACGATTCCGAAGTGTGACAGCAACTCAGAAATCCACTGCATTCCGTTTATTTTGAACTATTTGATGACTGAATCTAACCCCAAATCATGAATAATGCAAAATAACTACACACTGTTTGCATTAAGATAATTCCATAAAGATTGAATTTAAGACAATGCGGTTTATCCAAAATTCAGAGTCATTCCAGTTCTGGTTAGTCTTCACACTTCACAGAACTCACTGGCAAGTCCAGGAAAGATTGCCAATGAATCAGAACTGACATGGAGTCAGGACAAAAAGGATGCACCATTTACGATAATTTACAAAATACGACCACAGTTTCAGTCTTCCGGAACATGGACTGGTAACCTCAGCAGCAACCTACTTTGCTTTCTTCTTTTGATTCTTACTTTTTTGACTGGTAAATTTTTCCTTCGATGTCTTCACAGCCTTAGCTTGTTTATTCTTTGTCGCCTTCCCTGATTTTGTTTCTTGCAATTCATCAGCCTTCCCTGATTTTGTTTCTTGCAATTCATCAGCATCGTCATCGTCATCACCAGCTTGCAATTCATCAGCATCGTCATCGTCATCACCAGCATGATGTTCGCTGTCATCATCATCACTTTCTTTAGATTTTCTTTTCTTTGAAGGCTTTGCACCTTGACCCCCAGGTTTCCGCCCTCTCTTTGATTTTACATTTTCAGTAACCTCCTCCACAGCACTTTCTGGTGCATCAACACCATTGTCTCCGCCATCATCCTCACTGCCTTTTCTCTTAGAAGTTTGCTTCTTTTGTTTAACAACCGCTTTCGCAGATTGGACTCCATTTAGCTTTTGCAACTCTGGTACATAAGCTGTTGTCTGCAACCAGGAATGCAGACCCATCACATCAACTAGTTCGATAGAACAGTAAAATAACATAAACAGCCCTGTTATTAGAGTTACTTACCCTACCACCGACAGTAATAAAATCAATTTTCTTACCTGCCATTACACAAAAGACAGTCAATGTTTTAACCAAGGAAACTAAAGTTCCTGATAAAAACAGAAAGGATAAAGTTTTCTTAAATGAAATGAATTAAGGGGCCCATTATTTAGAGAATCATGAGTCAAGCCAGTAAGTCGATGCCAACACTAAAAATAATTTGCAAGAACTCCAGGAAAAAAAAATAATAATAATAATGGCCACCACCACATGCACAGAATGCTACACAGACACAAACAAAAGCTATTGTTTATATGAAAAGAGGGAACTAAATGTGATAATATAGGAGAGATCACAAGGGACAGAAACCAAACCATCAACAAAAGCCTTGCCAGGCTTCTTTTCACGGGAATGAAAAATCCAATTATTAGGAAACTGACTACTGTCTGCCCCAACCTCAATTGCTTTTTCAATTACCTGTAAAATAAATTGCATTGTCATAGAGATTAGTCAAGTCATAGGTATCTTACCACTAACTTTTCCAGGCTTTTTGCCCCATCGAAAATGAAACAACCATTTAAGAGGAAAGCGGCTGCAGTCAGCATCAACTTCAACCGCATTTTGAACAACCTACAAATATTGGTTTTCTCTATATTCTCCATGAAGAGCACAAATTTTGTACAACAAACTTCTATAACTGCAATTAAAACACAAAATTTAAGCACTTGCTCTTACCTCTTTGATGCACTTGAGCAAAGTTGCACAACTTTCTTTGGACAAGCCGGCAGATATTTGCAGCGGATGAATTCTGGCCTGCATGAAATAGAATTAGAAACATCAAACAACATTATTTGACTCAGGCTTAAGTTAGTTCATTTAGCTCACAAGATGATGAGACTAGTATATATATAAAAATCATTTTCCAGCAACAACAGAATGGTTCTTACATATACCAAAATATTACATAAATAAAGTAGCAATATTGGCTTCCAATATCAAGCTGGAACAATACAAAGCATGCAATTCAGTCTGAGTTGAGCTACATAAATTCTTATAAACATTCTCTCCTTATACCAAATAAGTTCATAGGCCATCATGTACTTTCTCCCTCCCTCAGCCAACAGTTTTCATCCTTCTCTACACAATATGTTGAAGTTTCTTTACTTAAGCAAATGATATGACCCAAATACTTAGCAAAAATACATAAAAGAAATTGGACAAAAAGGTGTTCACTAACTTGGTATAAAACTTCATCTGCAACCCAATTGCCAATTCCTGAAATAAAACTCTGCAAAAGTGATTAAATCATAAGGGTCAATAACGATACGGAAAAGAGAGCTGTGAGTATCAAAGAAAGTTTAAAAGAACCGTACTTTTAATGATTTTAAATAAACAGTCACCAAAAGTCATTAATCACATAGTGGAAGATTACATTAAAAGAACCAGTCCTGTACTTTTAAGAGAGAGAGAGAGAGAGAAAGAGAATTATGATGTGTGGCTGAAGCTAATCTGTCCCAAATAACCAGGCCAGAAAGGTTCTATCACTTATACCTTCTCTTAAAATTGTTTAGAATATCAAACATCATGTAAACAATATTAGGAAATAGGAAGAGGAATACGCATAAATGTTTTAACCTGATCAAGTAATAGAGCCTTAATCGCAATTTTCTTTTTGCTTAACGATTTGGTAAATTCATCAACTGTCAGAGGCTCCAATAGTGCATCAGGACCAAGATCAGATATGGGGGCTACAGAAGCCGGCTATACCAACAAAACAATTACAAAAAAATTAGCATAATGCCACCAAAGTAAATTGGCATCATTTATATATAGACTAGCTAATGATGTTATATTACATCTTTGAGTAGGCGAACTTTAGCAAATCTCCTCTTGTCAGTGAAAGACATCTCCAAACCATCATCTAGCTGCACATGGAGAAATTACTTTTTTCATGAGTACAATGGTAGATAAGATATTTTTTATGATAATACATGCATACTTCCTCAATTATTATGAATACATTGTTTCAATGGCACACCTAAAGAAACTGATATCAAGAGACATACCACATGGATAACAAATAATCTGCAGGTTACATAAAGGAATGCTTTTAGAGGACATATAAAGGCATGGCACCTAGAAATTCCAACCACTGTTTGGCATTTCTTGCCAAGGAAACAACAAACGTAATAGACTGCACCACGGAACTATTTTTATCAAGACCAGTTGAGTCCTGGATACTTATTCAAAATCAGAATTCTAAAACAATATTGGACAGTGTATGCTCCCTGTTTATATTTATCAAAGGAAGACCCTTGAATTAGAAACTATGAAGACGCTCAAACTCATGTCTATTAGAAAATGACTTTTAACATCAGAATACATAATTAAAAAGCCGAGACTCCGTGTTAAAGAGAAAATGAACAGAGAATAATCTCAGCATTCGACAATGTGCAACCTGCTTAGTTGCCACTAAAGTTGAAACAAACTGACTGGGCCATCAAGATTTAGTAGTGATAGATAACATTAATAAGCAACTCATACTAAATTAATCAAATACATAGGTCAAGAAAAAAGCTATAAACATAACTTCCTCCCACACAATCACAACACAGCAGGACATCAAATTACAATTTGAACAGGGATTTTTGTGGTCCTAATTTGAGATATTGGGCACAGCCTTTTAGGGAAATAAATCAGTTAAATAGGAGCACAGGACCTAGGTCAAGCAGCAAAGGTTATTAATAAGATTAACACCGAGTATTGTGGGCATCCATTACAAGAGTAGAAGCTAAAATAGGGCATTGCATGCAATGGTTAGGTCCAGAGTAAAAGCAAAATGATATAAAAAATTGTGAGCAGCGATTCTTACTTCAACAAAGAATTTTGAATATTTTGAAGGCCATTCATCAGTGTCCTTTACAGCAGACCTGTAAGCAAGATTTGAATCATTAAAATTAGTGACTGCAAATTGTTCTATACAGAACAATTAGTAAAATGAACAAAGCATCAAAGCCAAACTGGTTAAGTTATCTGAGATAATTCACTAAAAGAATAATAATCAGAAATTGCTCTCGTATAAATTTTGAATTCAAAAAATGGCATTTTGCACACATTCCCATTGCACTTTCCTTCTAATGCAGCATAAAAACAACATATTAAAGGTCGCATTAATGCCTTTCATTTCCACAAAGCAAACAAATCTTCATTAAATGACTTATTGATCTAACTTTACATTTCATTGCATCAGTCAATACAACACAACTATATATATGACCACACCTCACCTCTTATATTTTGTAACAGCAACCCCCTTAATGTAAACAGCTCCTGCCATCCCTGAAATGCATTAAACCGCATCAGCATGGAAACTCATCTACTATCGTTTCATATCATATCCGATATCTAAAGATCAAATCCTAAGGGTTCTTTTTGAAAATGTATTATAAAAATAATAAATAAATAAATAAAAACACACACAGCCGCATTTACTGAAAGCTTTGATGGAAAAACACCAAACAAGCTCTTTGTAAAAGGACCAACCAAGTTTCCCTTTAAAAGCACTCCCAAGTGTTTCCTAGACCCAAAAAGTGCTTCTAAGAAAAACATATGAAGTGCATCTTCAAAATGCATTTTTAGTGACAAAAGCTTTCATGTTAAAACACTTGAACAAGCCTTACGTAAAAGCGCAAACCAGGTTTCTCTTAAGTATTTTTTTCCTTGACGCAAAAGTTCTTTAAGAAAAACACAAGAATTGCTTCTTCGAAAAAAAGAACACATAAATGCATTTTTAGTGCCAAAAACTTTCCTGTTAAAACTCTTAACTAAACTTTCCATAAAAGCAGCAACCAAGTTCTCTGAAAAGTACTGTCAATGTATTTCCTTGACTCAAAAAGCAAGTGCCTTTTGAAAAAAAAACATACAAAATGCTTCTCCAAATTGCAGTATCACAAACGCATTTTTAGTGTCAAAATGTTGTCCCTTTCTCCATACATTACAAAGCAACACAAATGCGCTTTTGAGATAATAAAAACACCATAATATAACTAAAAGCGTAAACAACCCATCCAAACAGGACATCAAAAAGGTGATTTTTTTGTTTTTTCTATTTTTTAGGGTTGTACTGAACTGTACCGAACTGGAAAGAAGGAAAAGGCGGAGAATCGAGACGAAGCCACATGTTCTTGCCCTTTCTATGAGCAGATACGATGGTCTTGCCCAAAAGAGAGGCCTCGAACTCCGACGCAGAGACTCCGTCGATCACTTTGGGATCGTCAGCGATAATCAACTTCACTATCTTCTTGCCCACACAGTTCTCTTCTATGGCCCGTCTGGCCGCCTCCACCTCCGGTAGCTCCGGCATACTCGCTAGGGTTTAGGCCGCTGAGTTTCGCGCGCTTTTTGATAGTGAGGACAGAGGTGTGAGTGACGAGACGAGACTTGAGTGATATTAATTAGGGGAAATTTTAATTAGATCCCATAACTTTTACTGCAATATAATCAACTCCAATAAATTGAAAATTATGGTTAATCTTCCTTATAAGAATAGTTAAATCTCCTCTAAAGTGTCTTCAATTATTGATAATTAAACAAAACCTTAAAAAAGGTCAAAAATGCTTATAGAATAGATGGGTTTTAACTTTCAAAAGACTTTCAAGACCAATCTAGGATTTTAAATAGATTAATCTTAGTTTGAATCTATTATTTTTTCTATAAATTTTTTTTTATCATATGTTGATGTAGATATTTCCGATGAAATTTTTTTATATTTTGTTTTGTTATCAAATATAATTCAATCTTTTTACTATCTTTAATCTAGAAAACGGTTACAAAGGAGGTAACAGGTAATTCTAAAACTATTAGGCAAATTAGAGATGGACGCGAGGATGGTTTCCTCGACCCCGTCCCCAACCCTTTGGGGGATCACCCGTCGCACCCCTCCCCGGAGTTCAGGGATTGAGAGTATTAATCTCCACGGGGAATTTTCCCTGAACAGTGGATTATTTCAAACTTCTTTTTATATTGATTTTGTATAGTTTTTTTTTGGTGATAAACCGTATAACATAGTAAAAAAAACTTAATATAATAATATGATTAATACCTTATTAAAATTTAAGAACAATCTGGTAAGGGGGCATAAGTCAAAATCAAATAATGAGAAATTATTAATATAATTAGAGATACATCAGCAATCAACATCATAATTCTTACATCTAAGTCTTTAAAATTTGTAAACCATTAAATTAAAATAAAATAATGTTATTTTCAAACGAAGATATGATTCTAAATTCAAAAATCTTAATTGTATTTTAATGTTTAATATAATATACAAATTTTAATTAAATATTATAGAGAATTAAGAAAAACATTTAACATTTTCATAAAATTAATAAACTATATTCAATCTTAATATAATTTAATTTAATTTTTTTTTTTTTTTTTTGTGACCAAGGTGTTCGTGTCAGTTTGTCCACACCTCAATTAATCTCTAGGACCTTAAAGTTAATGGCTGGGTAACTTCCAGTGGCCACCCCTATTAGCAACTGAAGTGAATTGAACTCATGACCTCTTGAGTAATATCCCAAGAGTCCTTATTCAACTACTCAGCCACCCAAGGGTGGTTTCAATTTTATTATTTGACTCTCAAATCTTAACATTTTCATTTTCATTGATTCAATTTTAAATTTATTCATTTCAACACTTCATCTTCATCATGGAAGAATTAATTTACCGCTTTTGTGAAATTAGACTACATGCCTTTAAGTTACTTCTATTCCACAATTAAAATATACAATAATATATTTAAGATAACAATCACAAATCTTGATAATTTGATACATGACTTAAAATCTTAAATCATGAGATTCTAATTTTATACAAAATATATTAAAGATAAAAAAAAAAAAAAAGTTTTTAATAAATTTGTTGTAGATAGGCTGGGTGGGGCGAGGCCCCGTTGGGGCGAACTACATCCCCATCCCTGCTCCGTCTCTAGGGTTGGGGATTTTTTCCCTGCTATCCCCACCCTAGTCGGGGCGGGGCTGGTCAAACGCTCATCCCTAGCGCAAACTTGAAGGAAAGCCAAGGAAATTAGACATATTGATTAGGGAGAACCACATTTTCCCACCCAAGGTTTGGCAAAACGACTCTTTCCCACCTATCAAGTTTCAAAATGACACTTCCCACCCTTCATTGGGTTTTGTTAGTATTTTATATTAATATTTAACTGAAAATACGAAGATACCCTTAAATTTTATTTTTTAATTAGTTTATTCTAAATTAAAATTTTGTTAAGTCAAAGTATTTACTCGATTATTTATTAGTTCAAGTGTAAAGATACTTTTTTTTTTTATTTAATTAATTAGGAATATTGATTTTCTATATTAATTAATAAAAATGAAAAACATTATATTATAAAAAACATTATAGGGTGCGTCTGGTTTATTATTTTGGATAAGATTTTGGGGATAGTATTAGATAATTGAATATGGGAGTATTACGAGGTAAAATTTATAAATTTATAAAAAAACCCCCTAAGTTTGCTAATATAATAAATACCCCAACATGTAAAATGACAAAAATACCCCCACCACCTACAGTGCCAGATTCCGGCCACCACCACCGGAATCTGGCCAGAAAATCGCGTTACGACACAGACCGGTTGGATCTGTGTAGTAACGCGTCGTTATGGCCTTTTTCGACCAGATTCACCACGGATCTGATCGGAAAAGGCCAGATCTAAGGCCTACCGTGGCAGTCGACGGCCGAAAAAGGCCAAAACGACAGCCATATCTTTGGCTGTCAGTCAGTGACAGCCAAAGATATGGCCGTCGTTTCGGTCAACGATGGCCAAGATCTGGCCGTCGTTGAGGTTTCTTTGGCAGTCCTTCAAGGCCAGATCGGTGAACTTCCGGCCATTTATGGTCGTCAGGTAGGCTGTTGTACAGATTCCGGCTACCACCGAGGTGGTTGCCGGAATCTGGTAAGTATGGGTTGCAGGGGTGTTTTTGATAATTTTTAAACTTTTTTTCAGGGTGTATTTGATGAAATTAATAACCTTATGAGGTCTAAAAGTAATTTAAAAAATAGGGTAATATTTCTGGAATAATGTGCCAAACATTATTTAGAGAATAGGATTGGGAATAGGGATAAAAATAATAAGCCAAACATGGCCATAAATTTAGTAGATTATTGAATAATAGTGATGGGATATTGATGAAATTATAAATAAATAAAAATTAAGGTCATTTAACTTTAAACAATTCCATAGCATTATTCTTTACTTTTTAGTTGTAGTTAACTATTTTTTCTTTTTTAACTTTTTGGTTAATTAAAAAATAATAAAAATTTTATAAAATCAAATATTTAAGGGTATTTTCATATTTTCAATCAAATATTAACAGTAAATATAAAAGAACCTAATGAAGGGTAGAAAAGTGTCATTTTGAAACTTGAAGGGTGGGAAAGTGTAATAACTACTTCTTACTCAAATACTCATAAAAATATACATAATAACATACATGTATAATAACATAAGTAGTTGGGCCCAAAATTTTCTTTTATTAAACATATACACTTTAACAAAATTCAACTAAGGGCCAACCAACCAAAAATAACAACATGCAAGCTCAAATGAGAACAAATCAATAAACATTCAAGCAATGCAACAATAATTTAACTACATACCTCAAGTGGGGCGTTACAGAAAGTGTCGTTTTGCCAGACGTTGGGTGGGAAAATGTCATTCTCCCTATTGATTACGATCATACTTGTAGTAATTTTTTTATAAGAGTAAACGACTTTTTCCTACTCAAATAATGGTTTAATGACGATTTTCCACTCACATACTTCTAAGATATCACTTTACTACTCAAATTTATATTCTGTTTGTTATTCTAGTATCGTTACAACCTCACACCACTATTATTCTTTTTCCATTTCATCACTCACCAAAACCTCTCAAACCCTACTCTCGTCAACTCTGCCAATCACCGACAATCGAGCAATTAGGGTTTGTGCAACCGCACCTCCCATGTCAAATTCTGATCAATCCGAACCACCAAAATTCAACCTTTCACCACCAAAAAACTCATCGGCCTCCCTTCTTCAAAAGCCTTAACAACTTGGATAGAGTTTGCTCTTTGTTCGCTACCAAAATATAAATTTGAATAGTAAAATTATATTTTAAAAGTCTGAGGGTGAAAAAGTATCATTAAATCATTATTTGGATGGGAAAAAGTTATTAACTCTTTTTATAATATAAAATAAGATGTCTTGACTGTAGGTTTTCATTCCATGGCTTAAAAAGTAGATAAATTAATAATTGTGTTTGTTTTATTATTTTGGATAGGATTTTTGAAAAAGTTGGGCTGAGTGATTATTTCGAGGTAAGATTTAAAAATTAACAAAACACCTCATGTATTTGTTAATTTACTAAACATCTCTACAATAAAACATTAAAAATTAACAAAAACACCCCTATCCACCCATTAAATGCTAGCAGTCGGCCACCATCGCTAGCGGGTGGTCAAAAGTAGCCATAATGGCGAACTACTGGTTGGATCTGGTCGATCGTGCACCTATATGGCCACATTTGGTCGTCAACGATAGTCAAAGATTGGCCGTCGTTGACAACTAGCTACAACCAAAGATCTGGCATTTTCCGGCCAGATCCACTGTGATTCTGGCAAAAAAAAGCTAGATCGACGTACTACCGATCAAATCCAACCAGTAGTGCGCCATTATGCCAGATTCCGGCCACCTTCCGACAGTGATGGTCAGAATCTGACAAATGTGGGTGAGTAGGGGTATTTTTGTTAATTTTTAAACTTTTTTGTTGGGGGTGTTTAGTTAAATTAACAAACGTTGGAGGTTTAAAAATAGTTAAATATAATAAAATTAGATTTATAGAATAAAGAAACAAATATGTATTTTAATCAGAATTTCAAAAATCCTACTCAAAGTAGAGAAACAAACACACAATTGATTTTTTATTTCCACTTTTTCAAAATTATGTTTTGTATAATATTCTTATCAAGCAAATTATAATTTTTTTGATATTTAAATTGAATTTAAAAAAGAATTCGAAAATGATGACAATTGGTTTGCCACATAAGCTATATCACATCGGCGTCCTTAAACGTATTGGGCCGATTTTGGAATACATTTATTGTTTTGTGGATCGAATATATTTAGAAAAAAAGTGTTGAGAGTTATATTATGGGCGCATGTTTAAACTATTTTTATTTTCAGAAATTCAATTGTCTCTAAATATAATCATTATACATGTTTTAAAATTTTGAAAGTACGAAATAAAAAAAAAAAAAAAATTTACAAAATGTCTTTGAAAAATAATATGAAAAAAAAAAAATTATTTTAGAATAGGTTATAGGCAGAAGGTTTATAAAGGTCTTAAAGCATTATGGTTTTTTTTTTTTTTAATTTCAAAAACATTTTTTAAATACAAAATTAAAAAATAATATTCCTTATTTTTTTTTCTATAGTTTTTAAACTCATTATAAATATTTAAAGATAATATATGAAACAAATTTCGAATATTAAAACTACTAAAAGTATACATTTTTTTCATATGAGATGCGTTTCTGGCTTTATTGAAATAATTTGTCTACCATGAGGTGTGGCCCAACTGGTAACTAGGCTCTAAGTGGGATGAACTTTACCTGTAATATCAAGGGTTGGTTTGAACCATACTGGAAGCTCTTTGTGGTCAGGAGTACTAACCCGAGCCCTGATCGGGATTAGTCTTTTATCCTTGAGTATAGTGAAACTCAAGACTTTTACCAAAAAAAGAAATAATTTTGTCTACTTTATTGAAAACTTACAATCTTTTTATTTCTCCAATATTCAGGCATAACATGCGTTTCCGACTTTTTGTTTGCGGTTGGAAATTTAGATAATACTTGAGATGTGTACATCTTCGTGACAGAAAGACGTATAATTTGATCTTTAATATTCATATAATCTATTCTTTTATTCGAATAATTAGAGTGTGTTTTTTTTATTTTTGTTAATGATTTTGTGTGTGTGTTTTTTTTTTTGAAAATATTGAAAATGATTGGGAAAAGCAATAAATGAAAACGCATTCATTATATTTGTCCGAAAACGCGAAAAATGAAAATGCATAAGACATATTTGTCAAAAAACCTCTTTAAATTATCATTTATTTTGTTCATCATGAAAAGTTTGTCTCAAATATGTCACTGGTTGATTTCCGTTTGTAATTTTGTATAAAAAAACTTGATTTAAAAAAAAAAAAAAAATCTTGTTTTAAGAAATAAGGAGAAACTATAACAGAACAAACAGAATATATAATGTTTTATTTAAAATATTAATTTTTTTTACGATATATCATTTCAAATGTAATTTTTATTTTTGATATAAGAAAATAAATAGATAATAATCTCGATTTGGATTTGATTTTTTATATATATATATATATATTTTTTTTTTTAATAATATCACTTCTACTAAACATATCAAATAAATATTTATTCATGAAATATATGAATGATTTTAATTAGATTTTATGAAACACGTGGAAATCCCCAAAGTCAATGCATTGACTATGTTCTACGTCAACAGTTAATTGATTCATTGTCTGAAATTTTACTTCTCAACTACTACTTGGAACTTGGAATAATGGTAGTTGAAGATTATGCATCACGTGCTTAAATTTTATCTCACTTTACTAATTAACATCGTGGACTGCAATATTCACTTAAAATAATTTCATTGGTCTTAAACATGGGCTGCAAAATCCTATTAATTAATTAATTAATTAAACTACATTAATATTTGCAAATCAAACTCGTCTTAATTACCCTAAACCTAACTTATTATAAAAATGTCTGGTGGGGTGAGGGGGGGTATTGGCCTTAATAATATGGTTAATTAATAATTAGATCTAAAGGTTTAAGTTTAAGTTAAATACTCTTATTTAAATATGAGTTTCAACGACTTCAAAATTACGATAGGGCTTTATAAATCGTCGAGTTTACATAATCATGACTTGGAAAACCATGAATTTGATTAAGTAAATTAAAACTAATTTGATTCAGTACATTTTAATATATATGATATCATATATCTGTTTAACTTGTGAAGTTTAAGCGATCTTAGCAGGATTATAGTATTCATATTTAAATATATAACTTTATATACAGGAAATCTTTTACATGCAAATATTTTCCTTTTGAAATTTGAACCCTGCATTAATTGACACTTATTTTTTGATGCAAGAAAGTTTTCTAAAATTTTATCTTTTAACATCAGTAATCAAGGGCGCTATGCTTGGCTTCAACCTATAATCTCATGTTCGATTCTTCACTAGACATAAAATATAGTATATTTATCTATGATTTATCTGAAGGCTGCAATAGTGGGTTGTTGACTTGTTGTAAGATAGCTTCCCTTGAGGATTTAATCAAGATGTGCGTAAGCTGGTCCGAACACCTCAGTTATTGAAAAAACAAAAAAATATTAATAATCATGATATATGTATATCAAACATGTAAGAAATTAGTGTTATGATTTGTATTAAAATAGTTTTATATAATATTAAGTATGGGCCAAACAAATAGTAAGACAATGCTACACAATTTGATGAAGTTTTATTACATAGATTGGACCGGAAATACCAGAAAATGAAATGCCGCCCATTTAAAATATTTGTAAAACACTAAAACTTAGTATTTTGTTAATCATATTCTTAATAAGTTATTTAATTTATATTTTCTATATATTTATATAGTACAAATTCAAGTTCGTGAGGTGTTAATTTAGAAAAAGGGAAAGGAAAAACATGTGTACGCCTGTACGGTGGTAGTTGGTGAGAATTATTACGTAATATCTCAAAGAGTCAAATAGGAAGAATTTTGTTGCCGTCTATATATAAAAATAAAAAATAAATGGAAGATGATTACTTATAGGTTTATTATGGAAATGTACTTTAATTTAATTCTATAAATGTACTTTAATTTAGGTCAATATAAATCTTTGTTTATTCCTTTTTAACATCCAACAAATCTTCATTGAAGCAGAAAATTCATAAAAAAAACCACTCAAGTATTAACCTTGGAAAATCTTGACATGATCATGCTATGTTTGAAATATTATATGAAGCGAACAACATGTTCCCATCCAAGCTTTAGCGAAATGGTAAGTACCCACCTCTAGTTTCATAAATTTCGGATTATCATCCTTAAATTAATATCGTTTGTTTTTTTTTTTTTTTTTTAATAGTTAAAGACTAAAATCGTCATTTATAAGGGAAATTGCTCTCAAATCGGCCTCTATTGTTGGTGCCTCCGCTGGCTGTTTTTGCATTGATTTTCGACGGTTTTCACTTCAAAACTAACGGAAATTTTCACCCTTGTCCTGTTTGTGTTAGAACCTAACAGTCATTAACAATATTACTTTAAGGGTAAAAATCTAAAATTTTAGAAATCAAGTGTAGGAACTTGTCATTTTGCTAAGCTTTGGGTGTAGGAACTTGTCATTTCGCTAAACTTTGGGTAAAAACATGTCGCTTATTATATCTTCTTGATTTTTAGTGTGATATTTTATATCTTCATGATTTTGGTGTGATATTATTAAATTAATGAATTTTTATTATGAAACCTAACTTTTCTTGCATGCCACATTAATTATTTTATATACACTTTGTAATATTTAAAATAAATACAAATATTAAAGTTTTACGAAAATCAAAATATCTCATATTATATTTCTGCCGATTTCTTGTTTTAGTGATCACTTAGAAACATTTCATGTCAGACCAATAATTAATTTATTGGTAGAGATTTAATAAATTAATTAAACTAAAGAATTAAAATTACAATAAACATTTTTGTACATGCTTTACTCATTTTACACTTTTTTATTTCTTTTTAAATTAATTTGGTTGTAAAGCTAAAGCATGCTTGGCGCTTGCGAGTTGGTATTAATGGCTAGCATGTGAGATCTAAGGCGGTTGGGAGTTGCATTTTAATATATACAAATTAAATAAAAAAAAAATCTTCACACTTTAAAACAAATAATATTTTATAACCACAAGTTACATATTCAATAAATTAAA